>NW_027488989.1:0-162918 GCF_050948215.1 Halictus rubicundus | reverse complement strand
AGGGGATTTGATAGGATAGATGATAGCTTAGGATAGAGGATAGGATAGAGGATAGGATAGAGAATAGGTTAGGATAGAGAGTAGGAACGGATAGATGATATTATAGGATAGAGGATAGGATATGATAGAGTATACGATATTATAGTGGGTAGGATAGGATAGAGCATAGGTTAGGGGATTGGATAGGATAGGATAGAGGATAGGCTACGATAGAGGATAGGATAGAGGATAGGATAGGATAGAGGATTGGATAGAGGATAGGATAGGATAGAGGATATTATAGGATAGAGGATAGGATAGGATAGAGGATAGGATAGGATAGAGGATAGGATAGGATAGAGGATAGGATAGGATAGAGGATAGGATAGGATAGAGGATAGGATAGGATAGAGGATAGGATAGGAGAGAGGATAGGATAGGATAGAGGATAGGATAGGATAGAGGATAGGATAGACGATAGGATAGGATAGAGCATAGGATAGGATAGAGGATAGGATAGAGGATAGGATAGAGAATAGGTTAGGTTAGAGAGTAGGAACGGATAGATGATATTATAGGATAGTGGGTAGGATAGGATAGAGTATACGATATTATAGTGGGTAGGATAGGATAGAGCATAGGTTAGGGGATTGGATAGGATAGGATAGAGGATAGGCTAGGATAGAGGATAGGATAGAGGATAGGATAGGATAGAGGATTGGATAGAGGATAGGATAGGATGGAGGATATTATAGGATAGACGATATGATAGGATAGAGGATAGGATAGGATAGAGGATTGGATAGGATAGAGGATAGGATAGACGATAGGATAGACGATAGGATAGGATAGAGCATAGGATAGGATAGAGGATAGGATAGGATAGAGGATAGGATAGTATAGACGATAGGATAGGATAGAGGATAGGATAGGATAGAGGATAGAGGATAGGATGGGATAGAGGATAGGATAGGATAGAGCATAGGATAGGATAGAGGATAGGATAGGATAGAGGATAGGATAGGATAGAGGATAGGATAGGATAGAGGATAGGATAGGATAGGATAGAGGATAGGATAGGATAGAGGATAGGATAGGATAGAGGATAGGATAGGATAGAGGATAGGATAGGATAGAGGATAGGATAGGATAGAGGATAGGATAGGATAGAGGATAGGATAGGATAGAGGATAGGATAGGATAGAGGATAGGATAGGATAGAGGATAGGATAGGATAGAGGATAGGATAGGATAGAGGATAGGATAGGATAGAGGATAGGATAGGATAGAGGATAGGATAGAGGATAGGATAGAGAATAAGTTAGGATAGAGAGTAGGAACGGATAGATGATATTATAGGATAGTGGGTAGGATAGGATAGAGTATACGATATTATAGTGGGTAGGATAGGATAGAGCATAGGTTAGGGGATTGGATAGGATAGGATAGAGGATAGGATAGGATAGAGGATAGGATAGTATAGACGATAGGATAGGATAGAGGATAGGATAGGATAGAGGATAGAGGATAGAGGATAGGATAGGATAGAGGATAGGATAGGATAGAGCATAGGATAGGATAGAGGATAGGAGAGGATAGAGGATAGGATAGGATAGAGGATAGGATAGGATAGAGCATAGGATAGGATAGAGGATAGGATAGGATAGAGGATAGGATAGGATAGAGGATAGGATAGGATAGAGGATAGGATAGGATAGAGGATAGGATAGGATAGAGGATAGGATAGGATAGAGGATAGGATAGGATAGAGGATAGGATAGTATAGAGGATAGGATAGGATAGAGGATAGGATAGGATAGAGGATAGGATAGGATAGAGGATAGGATAGGATAGAGGATAGGATAGGATAGAGGATAGGATAGGATAGAGGATTGGATAGGATAGAGGATAGGATAGACGATAGGATAGACGATAGGATAGGATAGAGCATAGGATAGGATAGAGGATAGGATAGGATAGAGGATAGGATAGTATAGACGATAGGATAGGATAGAGGATAGGATAGGATAGGATAGAGGATAGGATAGGATAGAGGATAGGATAGGATAGAGGATAGGATAGGATAGAGGATAGGATAGGATAGAGGATAGGATAGGATAGAGGATAGGATAGGATAGAGGATAGGATAGGATAGAGGATAGGATAGGATAGAGGATAGGATAGGAGAGAGGATAGGATAGGATAGAGGATAGGATAGGATAGAGGATAGGATAGACGATAGGATAGGATAGAGCATAGGATAGGATAGAGGATAGGATAGAGGATAGGATAGAGAATAGGTTAGGATAGAGAGTAGGAACGGATAGATGATATTATAGGATAGTGGGTAGGATAGGATAGAGTATACGATATTATAGTGGGTAGGATAGGATAGAGCATAGGTTAGGGGATTGGATAGGATAGGATAGAGGATAGGCTAGGATAGAGGATAGGATAGAGGATAGGATAGGATAGAGGATTGGATAGAGGATAGGATAGGATGGAGGATATTATAGGATAGACGATATGATAGGATAGAGGATAGGATAGGATAGAGGATTGGATAGGATAGAGGATAGGATAGACGATAGGATAGACGATAGGATAGGATAGAGCATAGGATAGGATAGAGGATAGGATAGGATAGAGGATAGGATAGTATAGACGATAGGATAGGATAGAGGATAGGATAGGATAGAGGATAGAGGATAGGATGAGATAGAGGATAGGATAGGATAGAGCATAGGATAGGATAGAGGATAGGATAGGATAGAGGATAGGATAGGATAGAGGATAGGATAGGATAGAGGATAGGATAGGATAGGATAGAGGATAGGATAGGATAGAGGATAGGATAGGATAGAGGATAGGATAGGATAGAGGATAGGATAGGATAGAGGATAGGATAGGATAGAGGATAGGATAGGATAGAGGATAGGATAGGATAGAGGATAGGATAGGATAGAGGATAGGATAGGATAGAGGATAGGATAGGATAGAGGATAGGATAGGATAGAGGATAGGATAGGATAGAGGATAGGATAGGATAGAGGATAGGATAGGATAGAGGATAGGATAGGATAGAGGATAGGATAGGATAGAGGATAGGATAGGATAGAGGATAGGATAGGATAGAGGATAGGATAGAGGATAGGATAGAGAATAAGTTAGGATAGAGAGTAGGAACGGATAGATGATATTATAGGATAGTGGGTAGGATAGGATAGAGTATACGATATTATAGTGGGTAGGATAGGATAGAGCATAGGTTAGGGGATTGGATAGGATAGGATAGAGGATAGGCTAGGATAGAGGATAGGATAGAGGATATTATAGGATAGAGGATTGGATAGTGGATAGGATAGGATAGAGGATATTATAGGATAGAGGATAGGATAGACGATAGGATAGACGATAGGATAGGATAGAGCATAGGATAGGATAGAGGATAGGATAGGATAGAGGATAGGATAGTATAGACGATAGGATAGGATAGAGGATAGGATAGGATAGAGGATAGAGGATAGAGGATAGGATAGGATAGAGGATAGGATAGGATAGAGCATAGGATAGGATAGAGGATAGGAGAGGATAGAGGATAGGATAGGATAGAGGATAGGATAGGATAGAGCATAGGATAGGATAGAGGATAGGATAGGATAGAGGATAGGATAGGATAGAGGATAGGATAGGATAGAGGATAGGATAGGATAGAGGATAGGATAGGATAGAGGATAGGATAGGATAGAGGATAGGATAGGATAGAGGATAGGATAGGATAGAGGATAGGATAGTATAGAGGATAGGATAGGATAGAGGATAGGATAGGATAGAGGATAGGATAGGATAGAGGATAGTATAGAGGATATGATAGGATAGAGGATATTATAGGATAGAGGATATGATAGGATAGTGGATAGGATAGGATAGAGGATTGGATAGGATACAGGATAGGTTAGGATAGAGGATAGGATAGGATAGAGGATAGGATAGGATAGAGCATAGGATAGGATAGAGGATAGGATAGGATAGAGGATAGGATAGGATAGAGGATAGGATAGGATAGAGGATAGGATAGGATAGAGGATAGGATAGGATAGAGGATAGGATAGGATAGAGGATAGGATAGGATAGAGGATAGGATAGGATAGAAGATAGGATAGGATAGAGGATATTATAGGATAGAGGATATGATAGGATAGAGGATAGGATAGGATAGAGGATTGGATAGGATAGAGGATAGGATAGGATAGAGGATATTATAGGATAGAGGATATGATAGGATAGAGGATAGGATAGGATAGAGGATTGGATAGGATAGAGGATAGGATAGGATAGAGGATAGGATAGCAGAGAGGATAGGATAGGATAGAGGATAGGATAGGATAGAGGATAGGATAGACGATAGGATAGGATAGAGCATAGGATAGGATAGAGGATAGGATAGGATAGAGGATAGGATAGGATAGAGGATATGATAGGATAGAGGATACGACAGGATAGAGGATAGGATAGGGGATTTGATAGGATAGATGATAGCTTAGGATAGAGGATAGGATAGAGGATAGGATAGAGAATAGGTTAGGATAGAGAGTAGGAACGGATAGATGATATTATAGGATAGAGGATAGGATATGATAGAGTATACGATATTATAGTGGGTAGGATAGGATAGAGCATAGGTTAGGGGATTGGATAGGATAGGATAGAGGATAGGCTAGGATAGAGGATAGGATAGAGGATAGGATAGGATAGAGGATTGGATAGAGGATAGGATAGGATAGAGGATAGGTTAGGGGATTGGATAGGATAGGATAGAGGATAGGCTAGGATAGAGGATAGGATAGGATAGAGGATAGGATAGGATAGAGGATAGGATAGGATAGAGGATAGGATAGGATAGAGGATAGGATAGGATAGAGGATAGGATAGTATAGAGGATAGGATAGGATAGAGGATAGGATAGGATAGAGGATATTATAGGATAGAGGATATGATAGGATAGAGGACAGGATAGGATAGAGGATTGGATAGGATAGAGGATAGGATAGGATAGAGGATATTATAGGATAGAGGATATGATAGGATAGAGGATAGGATAGGATAGAGGATTGGATAGGATAGAGGATAGGATAGGATAGAGGATAGGATAGGAGAGAGGATAGGATAGGATAGAGGATAGGATAGGATAGAGGATAGGATAGACGATAGGATAGGATAGAGCATAGGATAGGATAGAGGATAGGATAGGATAGAGCATAGGATAGGATAGAGGATATGATAGGATAGAGGATACGACAGGATAGAGGATAGGATAGGGGATTTGATAGGATAGATGATAGCTTAGGATAGAGGATAGGATAGAGGATAGGATAGAGAATAGGTTAGGATAGAGAGTAGGAACGGATAGATGATATTATAGGATAGAGGATAGGATATGATAGAGTATACGATATTATAGTGGGTAGGATAGGATAGAGCATAGGTTAGGGGATTGGATAGGATAGGATAGAGGATAGGCTAGGATAGAGGATAGGATAGAGCATAGGATAGGATAGAGGATTGGATAGAGGATAGGATAGGATAGAGGATAGGTTAGGGGATTGGATAGGATAGGATAGAGGATAGGCTAGGATAGAGGATAGGATAGAGGATAGGATAGGATAGAGGACAGGATAGGATAGAGGATAGTATAGAGGATAGGATAGGATAGAGGATAGGATAGGATAGAGGATAGGGTAGGATAGAGGATAGGATAGGACAGAGGAGAGGGTAGGGGATTTGATAGGATAGAGGATAGGATAGGATAGAAGATAGGATAGGATAGAGGATAGGATAGGATAGAGGATAGGATACGATGGAAGATTGGATAGAGGATATGATAGGATAGAGGATATTATAGGATAGAGGATATGATAGGATAGTGGATAGGATAGGGTAGAGGATTGGATAGGATAGAGGGTAGATGATAGGATAGGATAGAGGATTGGATAGGATACAGGATAGGTTAGGATAGAGGATAGGATACAGGATAGGTTCGGATAGAGGATAGGATAGGGGGTTTGATAGGATAGAGGATAGGATAGGATAGAAGATAGGATAGGATAGAGGATAGGATAAGATAGAAGATAGGATAGGATAGAGGATGGGATAGGATAGAGGATAGGATAGGATAGAGGATATGATAGGGGATAGGATAGGATAGACGATAGGATAGGATAGAGGATAGGATAGGATGGAGGATAGGATAATATAGAGGATAGGATAGGATAGAGGATAGGATAGGATAGAGGATAGGATAGGATAGAGGATAGGATAGGATAGAGGATAGGATAATATAGAGGATAGGATAGGATAGAGGATAGGATAGGATAGAGGATAGGATAGGATAGAGGATAGGATAGGATAGAGGATAGGATAGGATAGAGGATAGGATAGGATAGAGGATAGGATAGGATAGAGGATAGGATAGGGTAGAGGGTAGGATAGGGGATTTGATAGGATAGAGGATAGGATAGGATAGAAGATAGGATAGGATAGAGGATACGACAGGATAGAGGATAGGATAGGGGATTTGATAGGATAGATGATAGGGTAGGATAGAGGATAGGATAGAGGATAGGATAGAGAATAGGTTAGGATAGAGAGTAGGAACGGATAGATGATATTGCAGGATAGAGGATAGGATATGATAGAGTATACGATATTATAGTGGGTAGGATAGGATAGACGATAGGGTAGGGGATTTGATAGAATAGAGGATAGGATAGGATACAGGATAGTATAGAGGATAGGATACGATAGAGGATTGGATAGAGGATATGATAGGATAGAGGATCTATAGGATAGAGGATATGATAGGATAGTGGATAGGATAGGATAGAGGATTGGCTAGGATAGAGGATAGATGATAGGATAGGATAGAGGATTGGATAGGATACAGGATAGGTTAGGATAGAGGATAGGATAGGGGACTTGATAGGATAGAGGATAGGATAGGATACAAGATAGGATAGGATAGAGGATAGGATAGGATAGAGGATAGGATAGGATAGAGGATAGGATAGGATAGAGGATAGGATAGGATAGAGGATAGGATAGTATAGAGGATAGGATAGGATAGAGGATAGGATAGGATAGAGGATATTATAGGATAGAGGATATGATAGGGTAGAGGATAGGATAGGATAGAGGATTGGATAGGATAGAGGATAGGATAGGATAGAGGATAGGATAGAGGATAGGATAGAGGATAGGATAGAGGATAGGATAGGATAGAGGATAGGATATTATAGAGGATAGGATAGGATAGAGGATAGGATAGGATAGAGGATAGCATAGGATAGAGGATAGGATAGGATAGAGGATAGGATAGGATAGAGGATAGGATAGGATAGAGGATAGGATAGGATAGAGGATAGGATAGGATAGAGGATAGGATAGGATAGAGGATAGGATAGTATAGAGGATAGGATAGGATAGAGGATAGGATAGGATAGAGGATATTATAGGATAGAGGATATGATAGGATAGAGGACAGGATAGGATAGAGGATTGGATAGGATAGAGGATAGGATAGGATAGAGGATATTATAGGATAGAGGATATGATAGGATAGAGGATAGGATAGGATAGAGGATTGGATAGGATAGAGGATAGGATAGGATAGAGGATAGGATAGGAGAGAGGATAGGATAGGATAGAGGATAGGATAGGATAGAGGATAGGATAGACGATAGGATAGGATAGAGCATAGGATAGGATAGAGGATAGGATAGGATAGAGCATAGGATAGGATAGAGGATATGATAGGATAGAGGATACGACAGGATAGAGGATAGGATAGGGGATTTGATAGGATAGATGATAGCTTAGGATAGAGGATAGGATAGAGGATAGGATAGAGAATAGGTTAGGATAGAGAGTAGGAACGGATAGATGATATTATAGGATAGAGGATAGGATATGATAGAGTATACGATATTATAGTGGGTAGGATAGGATAGAGCATAGGTTAGGGGATTGGATAGGATAGGATAGAGGATAGGCTAGGATAGAGGATAGGATAGAGGATAGGATAGGATAGAGGATTGGATAGAGGATAGGATAGGATAGAGGATAGGTTAGGGGATTGGATAGGATAGGATAGAGGATAGGCTAGGATAGAGGATAGGATAGAGGATAGGATAGGATAGAGGACAGGATAGGATAGAGGATAGTATAGAGGATAGGATAGGATAGAGGATAGGATAGGATAGAGGATAGGGTAGGATAGAGGATAGGATAGGACAGAGGAGAGGGTAGGGGATTTGATAGGATAGAGGATAGGATAGGATAGAAGATAGGATAGGATAGAGGATAGGATAGGATAGAGGATAGGATACGATGGAAGATTGGATAGAGGATATGATAGGATAGAGGATATTATAGGATAGAGGATATGATAGGATAGTGGATAGGATAGGGTAGAGGATTGGATAGGATAGAGGGTAGATGATAGGATAGGATAGAGGATTGGATAGGATACAGGATAGGTTAGGATAGAGGATAGGATACAGGATAGGTTCGGATAGAGGATAGGATAGGGGGTTTGATAGGATAGAGGATAGGATAGGATAGAAGATAGGATAGGATAGAGGATAGGATAAGATAGAAGATAGGATAGGATAGAGGATGGGATAGGATAGAGGATAGGATAGGATAGAGGATAGGATAGGATAGAGGATAGGATAGGATAGATGATAGGATAGGATAGAGGATTGGATAGGATACAGGATAGGTTAGGATAGAGGATAGGATAGGGGACTTGATAGGATAGAGGATAGGATAGGATACAAGATAGGATAGGATAGAGGATAGGATAGGATAGAGGATAGGATAGGATAGAGGATAGGATAGGATAGAGGATAGGATAGGATAGAGGATAGGATAGTATAGAGGATAGGATAGGATAGAGGATAGGATAGGATAGAGGATATTATAGGATAGAGGATATGATAGGGTAGAGGATAGGATAGGATAGAGGATTGGATAGGATAGAGGATAGGATAGGATAGAGGATAGGATAGAGGATAGGATAGAGGATAGGATAGAGGATAGGATAGGATAGAGGATAGGATATTATAGAGGATAGGATAGGATAGAGGATAGGATAGGATAGAGGATAGCATAGGATAGAGGATAGGATAGGATAGAGGATAGGATAGGATAGAGGATAGGATAGGATAGAGGATAGGATAGGATAGAGGATAGGATAGGATAGAGGATAGGATAGTATAGAGGATAGGATAGGATAGAGGATAGGATAGGATAGAGGATATTATAGGATAGAGGATATGATAGGGTAGAGGATAGGATAGGATAGAGGATTGGATAGGATAGAGGATAGGATAGGATAGAGGATAGGATAGAGGATAGGATAGGATAGAGGATAGGATATTATAGAGGATAGGATAGGATAGAGGATAGGATAGGATAGAGGATAGCATAGGATAGAGGATAGGATAGGATAGAGGATAGGATAGGATAGAGGATAGGATAGGATAGAGGATAGGATAGGATAGAGGATAGGATAGGATAGAGGATAGGGTAGGATAGAGGATAGGATAGGATAGAGGATAGGATAGATGATAGTATAGGATAGAGGATAGCATAGGATAGAGGATAGAATAGGATAGAGGATAGGATAGGATAGAGGATAGGATAGGATAGAGGATAGGATAGGATAGAGGATAGCATAGGATAGAGGATAGAATAGGATAGAGGATAGGATAGGATAGAGGATAGGATAGGATAGAGGATAGGATAGGATAGAGGATAGGATAGGATAGAGGATAGGATAGGATAGAGCATAGGATAGGATAGAGGATAGGATAGGATAGAGGATAGGATAGGATAGAGGATATGATAGGATAGATGATAGGATAGGATAGAGGATAGGATAGGATAGAGGATAGGATAGGATAGAGGATAGGATAGGATAGAGGATAGGATAGAGGATAGGATAGGATAGAGGATAGGATAGGGGATTTGATTGGATAGAGGATAGGATAGGATAGAAGATAGGATAGGATAGAGGATAGGATAGGATAGAGGATAGGATAGGGGATTTGATTGGATAGAGGATAGGATAGGATAGAAGATAGGATAGGATAGAGGATACGACAGGATAGAGGATAGGATAGGGGATTTGATAGGATAGATGATAGCTTAGGATAGAGGATAGGATAGAGGATAGGATAGAGAATAGGTTAGGATAGAGAGTAGGAACGGATAGATGATATTATAGGATAGAGGATAGGATATGATAGAGTATACGATATTATAGTGGGTAGGATAGGATAGAGCATAGGTTAGGCGATTGGATAGGATAGGATAGAGGATAGGATAGAGGATAGGATAGGATAGAGGATTGGATAGAGGATAGGATAGGATAGAGGATATTATAGGATAGAGGATATGATAGGATAGAGGATAGGATAGGATAGAGGATTGGATAGGATAGAGGATAGGATAGACGATAGGATAGACGATAGGATAGGATAGAGCATAGGATAGGATAGAGGATAGGATAGGATAGAGGATAGGATAGTATAGACGATAGGATAGGATAGAGGATAGGATAGGATAGAGGATAGAGGATAGGATAGGATAGAGGATAGGATAGGATAGAGCATAGGATAGGATAGAGGATAGGATAGGATAGAGGATAGGATAGGATAGAGGATAGGATAGGATAGAGCATAGGATAGGATAGATGATAGGATAGGATAGAGGATGGGATAGGATAGAGGATAGGATAGGATAGAGGATAGGATAGGATAGAGGATAGGATAGAGGATAGGATAGGGGATTTGATTGGATAGAGGATAGGATAGGATAGAAGATAGGATAGGATAGAGGATACGACAGGATAGAGGATAGGATAGGGGATTTGATAGGATAGATGATAGCTTAGGATAGAGGATAGGATAGAGGATAGGATAGAGAATAGGTTAGGATAGAGAGTAGGAACGGATAGATGATATTATAGGATAGAGGATAGGATATGATAGAGTATACGATATTATAGTGGGTAGGATAGGATAGAGCATAGGTTAGGGGATTGGATAGGATAGGATAGAGGATAGGCTACGATAGAGGATAGGATAGAGGATAGGATAGGATAGAGGATAGGATAGGATAGAGCATAGGATAGGATAGATGATAGGATAGGATAGAGGATAGGATAGGATAGAGGATAGGATAGGATAGAGGATAGGATAGGATAGAGGATAGGATAGAGGATAGGATAGGGGATTTGATTGGATAGAGGATAGGATAGGATAGAAGATAGGATAGGATAGAGGATACGACAGGATAGAGGATAGGATAGGGGATTTGATAGGATAGATGATAGCTTAGGATAGAGGATAGGATAGAGGATAGGATAGGATAGAGGATATTATAGGATAGAGGATATGATAGGGTAGAGGATAGGATAGGATAGAGGATTGGATAGGATAGAGGATAGGATAGGATAGAGGATAGGATAGAGGATAGGATAGAGGATAGGATAGAGGATAGGATAGGATAGAGGATAGGATATTATAGAGGATAGGATAGGATAGAGGATAGGATAGGATAGAGGATAGCATAGGATAGAGGATAGGATAGGATAGAGGATAGGATAGGATAGAGGATAGGATAGGATAGAGGATAGGATAGGATAGAGGATAGGATAGTATAGAGGATAGGATAGGATAGAGGATAGGATAGGATAGAGGATATTATAGGATAGAGGATATGATAGGGTAGAGGATAGGATAGGATAGAGGATTGGATAGGATAGAGGATAGGATAGGATAGAGGATAGGATAGAGGATAGGATAGGATAGAGGATAGGATATTATAGAGGATAGGATAGGATAGAGGATAGGATAGGATAGAGGATAGCATAGGATAGAGGATAGGATAGGATAGAGGATAGGATAGGATAGAGGATAGGATAGGATAGAGGATAGGATAGGATAGAGGATAGGATAGGATAGAGGATAGGGTAGGATAGAGGATAGGATAGGATAGAGGATAGGATAGATGATAGTATAGGATAGAGGATAGGATAGGATAGAGGATAGCATAGGATAGAGGATAGAATAGGATAGAGGATAGGATAGGATAGAGGATAGGATAGGATAGAGGATAGGATAGGATAGAGGATAGGATAGGATAGAGGATAGGATAGGATAGAGCATAGGATAGGATAGAGGATAGGATAGGATAGAGGATAGGATAGGATAGAGGATATGATAGGATAGATGATAGGATAGGATAGAGGATAGGATAGGATAGAGGATAGGATAGGATAGAGGATAGGATAGGATAGAGGATAGGATAGAGGATAGGATAGGATAGAGGATAGGATAGGGGATTTGATTGGATAGAGGATAGGATAGGATAGAAGATAGGATAGGATAGAGGATAGGATAGGATAGAGGATAGGATAGGGGATTTGATTGGATAGAGGATAGGATAGGATAGAAGATAGGATAGGATAGAGGATACGACAGGATAGAGGATAGGATAGGGGATTTGATAGGATAGATGATAGCTTAGGATAGAGGATAGGATAGAGGATAGGATAGAGAATAGGTTAGGATAGAGAGTAGGAACGGATAGATGATATTATAGGATAGAGGATAGGATATGATAGAGTATACGATATTATAGTGGGTAGGATAGGATAGAGCATAGGTTAGGGGATTGGATAGGATAGGATAGAGGATAGGATAGAGGATAGGATAGGATAGAGGATTGGATAGAGGATAGGATAGGATAGAGGATATTATAGGATAGAGGATATGATAGGATAGAGGATAGGATAGGATAGAGGATTGGATAGGATAGAGGATAGGATAGACGATAGGATAGACGATAGGATAGGATAGAGCATAGGATAGGATAGAGGATAGGATAGGATAGAGGATAGGATAGGATAGAGGATAGGATAGTATAGACGATAGGATAGGATAGAGGATAGGATAGGATAGAGGATAGAGGATAGGATAGGATAGAGGATAGGATAGGATAGAGCATAGGATAGGATAGAGGATAGGATAGGATAGAGGATAGGATAGGATAGAGGATAGGATAGGATAGAGCATAGGATAGGATAGATGATAGGATAGGATAGAGGATGGGATAGGATAGAGGATAGGATAGGATAGAGGATAGGATAGGATAGAGGATAGGATAGAGGATAGGATAGGGGATTTGATTGGATAGAGGATAGGATAGGATAGAAGATAGGATAGGATAGAGGATACGACAGGATAGAGGATAGGATAGGGGATTTGATAGGATAGATGATAGCTTAGGATAGAGGATAGGATAGAGGATAGGATAGAGAATAGGTTAGGATAGAGAGTAGGAACGGATAGATGATATTATAGGATAGAGGATAGGATATGATAGAGTATACGATATTATAGTGGGTAGGATAGGATAGAGCATAGGTTAGGGGATTGGATAGGATAGGATAGAGGATAGGCTACGATAGAGGATAGGATAGAGGATAGGATAGGATAGAGGATTGGATAGAGGATAGGATAGGATAGAGGATATTATAGGATAGAGGATATGATAGGATAGAGGATAGGATAGGATAGAGGATTGGATAGGATAGAGGATAGGATAGACGATAGGATAGACGATAGGATAGGATAAAGGATAGGATAGGATAGAGGATAGGATAGTATAGAGGATAGGATAGGATAGAGGATAGGATAGGATAGAGGATATTATAGGATAGAGGATATGATAGGATAGAGGATAGGATAGGATAGAGGATTGGATAGGATAGAGGATAGGATAGGATAGAGGATATTATAGGATAGAGGATATGATAGGATAGAGGATAGGATAGGATAGAGGATTGGATAGGATAGAGGATAGGATAGGATAGAGGATATTATAGGATAGACGATATGATAGGATAGAGGATAGGATAGGATAGAGGATTGGATAGGATAGAGGATAGGATAGGATAGAGGATATTATAGGATAGAGGATAGGATAGGATAGAGGATTGGATAGGATAGAGGATAGGATAGACGATAGGATAGACGATAGGATAGGATAGAGCATAGGATAGGATAGAGGATAGGATAGGATAGAGGATAGGATAGTATAGACGATAGGATAGGATAGAGGATAGAATAGGATAGAGGATAGAGGATAGGATAGGATAGAGGATAGGATAGGATAGAGGATAGGATAGGATAGAGGATAGGATAGGATAGAGGATAGGATAGGATAGAGGATAGGATAGGAGAGAGGATAGGATAGGATAGAGGATAGGATAGGATAGATGATAGGATAGCCGATAGGATAGGATAGAGCATAGGATAGGATAGAGGATAGGATAGGATAGAGGATAGGATAGGATAGAGGATATGATAGGATAGATGATAGGATACGATAGAGGATAGGATAGGATAGAGGATAGGATAGGATAGAGGATAGGATAGGATAGAGGATAGGATAGAGGATAGGATAGGATAGAGGATAGGATAGGGGATTTGATTGGATAGAGGATAGGATAGGATAGAAGATAGGATAGGATAGAGGATACGACAGGATAGAGGATAGGATAGGGGATTTGATAGGATAGATGATAGCTTAGGATAGAGGATAGGATAGAGAATAGGTTAGGATAGAGAGTAGGAACGGATAGATGATATTATAGGATAGAGGATAGGATATGATAGAGTATACGATATTATAGTTGGTAGGATATGATAGAGCATAGGTTAGGGGATTGGATAGGATAGGATAGAGGATAGGCTAGGATAGAGGATAGGATAGAGGACAGGATAGGATAGATGATAGGATAGGATAGAGGATTGGATAGGATACAGGAAAGGATAGACTTGAGGATATATGATAGGATAGGATACAGAATTGGATAGGATACAGGATAGGATAGGATAGACGATAGGATAGGGGATTTGATAGAATAGAGGATAGGAAAGGATAGAGGATAGTATAGAGGATAGGATAGGATAGAGGATAGGATAGGATAGAGGATAGGGTAGGATAGAGGATAGGATAGGACAGAGGAGAGGGTAGGGGATTTGATAGGATAGAGGATAGGATAGGATAGAAGATAGGATAGGATAGAGGATAGGATAGGATAGAGGATAGGATACGATAGAAGATTGGATAGAGGATATGATAGGATAGAGTATATTATAGGATAGAGGATATGATAGGATAGTGGATAGGATAGGATAGAGGATAGGATAGGATAGAAGATAGGATAGGATAGAGGATATGATAGGGGATAGGATAGGATAGACGATAGGATAGGATAGAGGATAGGATAGGATAGAGGATAGGATAATATAGAGGATAGGATAGGATAGAGGATAGGATAGGATAGAGGATAGGATAGGATAGAGGATAGGATAGGATAGAGGATAGGATAGATGATAGTATAGGATAGAGGATAGGATAGGATAGAGGATAGAATAGGATAGAGGATAGGATAGGATAGAGGATTGGATAGGATAGAGGATAGGATAGGATAGAGGATAGGATAGGATAGAGGATAGGATAGGATAGAGGATAGGATAGGATAGAGGATAGGATAGGATAGAGGATAGGATAGGATAGAGGATAGGATAGAGAATAGGTTAGGATAGAGAGTAGGAACGGGTAGATGATATTGCAGGATAGAGGATAGGATATGATAGAGTATACGATATTATAGTGGGTAGGATAGGATAGACGATAGGATAGGGGATTTGATAGAATAGAGGATAGGATAGGATAGAGGATAGTATAGAGGATAGGATACGATAGAGGATTGGATAGAGGATATGATAGGATAGAGGATCTATAGGATAGAGGATATGATAGGATAGTGGATAGGATAGGATAGAGGATTGGCTAGGATAGAGGATAGATGATAGGATAGGATAGAGGATTGGATAGGATACAGGATAGGTTAGGATAGAGGATAGGATAGGGGATTTGATAGGATAGAGGATAGGATAGGATACAAGATAGGATAGGATAGAGGATAGGATAGGATAGAGGATAGGATAGGATAGAGGATAGGATAGGATAGAGGATAGGATAGGATAGAGGATAGGATAGTATAGAGGATAGGATAGGATAGAGGATAGGATAGGATAGAGGATATTATAGGATAGAGGATATGATAGGGTAGAGGATAGGATAGGATAGAGGATTGGATAGGATAGAGGATAGGATAGGATAGAGGATAGGATAGGATAGAGGATAGGATAGGATAGAGGATAGGATAGGATAGAGGATAGGATAGATGATAGTATAGGATAGAGGATAGGATAGGATAGAGGATAGAATAGGATAGAGGATAGGATAGGATAGAGGATTGGATAGGATAGAGGATAGGATAGGATAGAGGATAGTATAGAGGATATGATAGGATAGAGGATATTATAGATAGAGGATATGATAGGATAGTGGATAGGATAGGATAGAAGATTGGATAGGATAGAGGATAGATGATAGGATAGGATAGAGGATTGGATAGGATACAGGATAGGTTAGGATAGAGGATAGGATAGGGGATTTGATAGGAGAGAGGATAGGATAGGATAGAAGATAGGATAGGATAGAGGATAGGATAGGATAGAGGATAGGATAGGATAGAGGATAGGATAGGATAGAGGATAGGATAGGATAGAGGATAGGATAGGATAGAGGATAGGATAGTATAGAGGATAGCATATGATAGAGGATAGGATAGGATAGAGGATATTATAGGATAGAGGATATGATAGGATAGAGGATAGGATAGGATAGAGGATTGGATAGGATAGAGGATAGGATAGGATAGAGGATATTATAGGATAGAGGATATGATAGGATAGAGGATAGGATAGGATAGAGGATTGGATAGGATAGAGGATAGGAGGATAGAGGATAGGATAGGATAGAGGATAGGATAGGATAGAGGATAGGATAGGATAGAGGATAGGATAGGATAGAGGATAGGATAGGATAGAGGATAGGATAGGATAGAGGATAGGATGGATAGAGGATAGGATAGGAGAGAGGATAGGATAGGATAGAGGATAGGATAGGATAGATGATAGGATAGCCGATAGGATAGGATAGAGCATAGGATAGGATAGAGGATAGGATAGGATAGAGGATAGGATAGGATAGAGGATATGATAGGATAGATGATAGGATACGATAGAGGATAGGATAGGATAGAGGATAGGATAGGATAGAGGATAGGATAGGATAGAGGATAGGATAGAGGATAGGATAGGATAGAGGATAGGATAGGGGATTTGATTGGATAGAGGATAGGATAGGATAGAAGATAGGATAGGATAGAGGATACGACAGGATAGAGGATAGGATAGGGGATTTGATAGGATAGATGATAGCTTAGGATAGAGGATAGGATAGAGAATAGGTTAGGATAGAGAGTAGGAACGGATAGATGATATTATAGGATAGAGGATAGGATATGATAGAGTATACGATATTATAGTTGGTAGGATATGATAGAGCATAGGTTAGGGGATTGGATAGGATAGGATAGAGGATAGGCTAGGATAGAGGATAGGATAGAGGACAGGATAGGATAGATGATAGGATAGGATAGAGGATTGGATAGGATACAGGAAAGGATAGACTTGAGGATATATGATAGGATAGGATACAGAATTGGATAGGATACAGGATAGGATAGGATAGACGATAGGATAGGGGATTTGATAGAATAGAGGATAGGAAAGGATAGAGGATAGTATAGAGGATAGGATAGGATAGAGGATAGGGTAGGATAGAGGATAGGATAGGACAGAGGAGAGGGTAAGGGATTTGATAGGATAGAGGATAGGATAGGATAGAAGATAGGATAGGATAGAGGATAGGATAGGATAGAGGATAGGATACGATAGAAGATTGGATAGAGGATATGATAGGATAGAGTATATTATAGGATAGAGGATATGATAGGATAGTGGATAGGATAGGATAGAGGATAGGATAGGATAGAAGATAGGATAGGATAGAGGATAGGATAGGATAGAGGATAGGATAGGATAGAGGATAGGATAGGATAGAGGATAGGATAGGATAGAGGATATGATAGGGGATAGGATAGGATAGACGATAGGATAGGATAGAGGATAGGATAGGATAGAGGATAGGATAATATAGAGGATAGGATAGGATAGAGGATAGGATAGGATAGAGGATAGGATAGGATAGAGGATAGGATAGGATAGAGGATAGGATAGGATAGAGGATAGGATAATATAAAGGATAGGATAGGATAGAGGATAGGATAGGATAGAGGATAGGATAGGATAGAGGATAGGATAGGATAGAGGATAGGATAGGATAGAGGATAGGATAGGATAGAGGATAGGATAGGATAGAGGATATTATAGGATAGAGGATATGATAGGGTAGAGGATAGGATAGGATAGAGGATTGGATAGGATAGAGGATAGGATAGGATAGAGGATAGGATAGGATAGAGGATAGGATAGGATAGAGGATAGGATAGGATAGAGGATAGGATAGATGATAGTATAGGATAGAGGATAGGATAGGATAGAGGATAGAATAGGATAGAGGATAGGATAGGATAGAGGATAGGATAGGATAGAGGATAGGATAGGATAGAGGATAGGATAGGATAGAGGATAGGATAGGATAGAGGATAGGATAGGAGAGAGGATAGGATAGGATAGAGGATTGGATAGAGGATAGGATAGGATAGAGGATAGGTTAGGGGATTGGATAGGATAGGATAGAGGATAGGCTAGGATAGAGGATAGGATAGAGGATAGGATAGGATAGAGGACAGGATAGGATAGATGATAGGATAGGATAGAGGATTGGATAGGATACAGGAAAGGATAGACTTGAGGATATATGATAGGATAGGATACAGGATTGGATAGGATACAGGATAGGATAGGATAGACGATAGGATAGGGGATTTGATAGAATAGAGGATAGGATAGGATAGAGGATAGTATAGAGGATAGGATAGGATAGAGGATAGGATAGGATAGAGGATAGGGTAGGATAGAGGATAGGATAGGACAGAGGAGAGGGTAGGGGATTTGATAGGATAGAGGATAGGATAGGATAGAAGATAGGATAGGATAGAGGATAGGATAGGATAGAGGATAGGATACGATAGAAGATTGGATAGAGGATATGATAGGATAGAGGATATTATAGGATAGAGGATATGATAGGATAGTGGATAGGATAGGGTAGAGGATTGGATAGGATAGAGGGTAGATGATAGGATAGGATAGAGGATTGGATAGGATACAGGATAGGTTAGGATAGAGGATAGGATACAGGATAGGTTAGGATAGAGGATAGGATAGGGGGTTTGATAGGATAGAGGATAGGATAGGATAGAAGATAGGATAGGATAGAGGATAGGATAGGATTGAGGATAGGATAGGATAGAGGATAGGATAGGATAGAGGATAGGATAGGATAGAGGATATGATAGGGGATAGGATAGGATAGACGATAGGATAGGATAGAGGATAGGATAGGATAGAGGATAGGATAATATAGAGGATAGGATAGGATAGAGGATAGGATAGGATAGAGGATAGGATAGGATAGAGGATAGGATAGGATAGAGGATAGGATAATATAGAGGATAGGATAGGATGGAGGATAGGATAGGATAGAGGATAGGATAGGATAGAGGATAGGATAGGATAGAGGATAGGATAGGATAGAGGATAGGATAGGATAGAGGATAGGATAGGATAGAGGAGAGGATAGGATAGAGGATAGGATAGGATAGAGGATAGGATAGGATAGAGGATAGGATAGGATAGAGGATAGGATAGGATAGAGGATAGGATAGGGTAGAGGATAGGATAGGGGATTTGATAGGATAGAGGATAGGATAGGATAGAAGATAGGATAGGATAGAGGATACGACAGGGTAGAGGATAGGATAGGGGATTTGATAGGATAGATGATAGGGTAGGATAGAGGATAGGATAGAGGATAGGATAGAGAATAGGTTAGGATAGAGAGTAGGAACGGATAGATGATATTGCAGGATAGAGGATAGGATATGATAGAGTATACGATATTATAGTGGGTAGGATAGGATAGACGATAGGATAGGGGATTTGATAGAATAGAGGATAGGATAGGATAGAGGATAGTATAGAGGATAGGATAGCATAGAGGATAGGATACGATAGAGGATTGGATAGAGGATATGATAGGATAGAGGATCTATAGGATAGAGGATATGATAGGATAGTGGATAGGATAGGATAGAGGATTGGCTAGGATAGAGGATAGATGATAGGATAGGATAGAGCATTGGATAGGATACAGGATAGGTTAGGATAGAGGATAGGATAGGGGATTTGATAGGATAGAGGATAGGATAGGATACAAGATAGGATAGGATAGAGGATAGGATAGGATAGAGGATAGGATAGGATAGAGGATAGGATAGGATAGAGGATAGGATAGGATAGAGGATAGGATAGTATAGAGGATAGGATAGGATAGAGGATAGGATAGGATAGAGGATTGGATAGGATAGAGGATAGGATAGGATAGAGGATAGGATAGAGGATAGGATAGAGGATAGGATAGAGGATAGGATAGAGGATAGGATAGAGGATAGGATAGGATAGAGGATAGGATAGGATAGAGGATAGGATAGGATAGAGGATAGGATAGGATAGAGGATAGCATAGGATAGAGGATAGGATGGGATAGAGGATAGGATAGGATAAGGGATAGGATAGGATAGAGGATAGGATAGGATAGAGGATAGGATAGGATAGAGGATAGGATAGGATAGAGGATAGGATAGGATAGAGGATAGGATAGGATAGAGGATAGGATAGAATAGAGGATAGGATAGATGATAGTATAGGATAGAGGATAGGATAGGATAGAGGATAGAATAGGATAGAGGATAGGATAGGATAGAGGATAGGATAGGATAGAGGATAGGATAGGATAGAGGATAGGTTAGGGGATTGGATAGGATAGGATAGAGGATAGGCTAGGATACAGGAAAGGATAGACTTGAGGATATATGATAGGATAGGATACAGGATTGGATAGGATACAGGATATGATAGGATAGACGATAGGATAGGGGATTTGATAGAATAGAGGATAGGATAGGATAGAGGATAGTATAGAGGATAGGATAGGATAGAGGATAGGATAGGATAGAGGATAGGGTAGGATAGAGGATAGGATAGGACAGAGGAGAGGGTAGGGGATTTGATAGGATAGAGGATAGGATAGGATAGAAGATAGGATAGGATAGAGGATAGGATAGGATAGAGGATAGGATAGGATAGAGGATAGGATAGGATAGAGGATAGGATAGAGGATAGGATAGGATAGAGGATAGGATAGGATAGAGGATAGGATAGGGGATTTGATAGGATAGAGGATAGGATAGGATAGAAGATAGGATAGGATAGAGGATACGACAGGATAGAGGATAGGATAGGGGATTTGATAGGATAGAGGATAGGGTAGGATAGAGGATAGGATAGAGGATAGGATAGAGGATAGGATAGAGAATAGGTTAGGATAGAGAGTAGGAACGGATAGATGATATTGCAGGATAGAGGATAGGATATGACAGAGTATACGATATTATAGTGGGTAGGATAGGATAGACGATAGGATAGGGGATTTGATAGAATAGAGGATAGGATAGGATAGAGGATAGTATAGAGGATAGGATAGGATAGAGGATAGGATACGATAGAGGATTGGATAGAGGATATGATAGGATAGAGGATATTATAGGATAGAGGATATGATAGGATAGTGGATAGGATAGGATAGAGGATTGGATAGGATAGAGGATAGGATAGAATAGAGGATAGGATAGATGATAGTATAGGATAGAGGATAGGATAGGATAGAGGATAGAATAGGATAGAGGATAGGATAGGATAGAGGATAGGATAGGATAGAGGATAGGATAGGATAGAGGATAGGTTAGGGGATTGGATAGGATAGGATAGAGGATAGGCTAGGATACAGGAAAGGATAGACTTGAGGATATATGATAGGATAGGATACAGGATTGGATAGGATACAGGATATGATAGGATAGACGATAGGATAGGGGATTTGATAGAATAGAGGATAGGATAGGATAGAGGATAGTATAGAGGATAGGATAGGATAGAGGATAGGATAGGATAGAGGATAGGGTAGGATAGAGGATAGGATAGTACAGAGGAGAGGGTAGGGGATTTGATAGGATAGAGGATAGGATAGGATAGAAGATAGGATAGGATAGAGGATAGGATAGGATAGAGGATAGGATAGGATAGAGGATAGGATAGGATAGAGGATAGGATAGAGGATAGGATAGGATAGAGGATAGGATAGGATAGAGGATAGGATAGGGGATTTGATAGGATAGAGGATAGGATAGGATAGAAGATAGGATAGGATAGAGGATACGACAGGATAGAGGATAGGATAGGGGATTTGATAGGATAGAGGATAGGGTAGGATAGAGGATAGGATAGAGGATAGGATAGAGGATAGGATAGAGAATAGGTTAGGATAGAGAGTAGGAACGGATAGATGATATTGCAGGATAGAGGATAGGATATGACAGAGTATACGATATTATAGTGGGTAGGATAGGATAGACGATAGGATAGGGGATTTGATAGAATAGAGGATAGGATAGGATAGAGGATAGTATAGAGGATAGGATAGGATAGAGGATAGGATACGATAGAGGATTGGATAGAGGATATGATAGGATAGAGGATATTATAGGATAGAGGATATGATAGGATAGTGGATAGGATAGGATAGAGGATTGGATAGGATAGAGGATAGATGATAGGATAGGATAGAGGATTGGATAGGATACAGGATAGGTTAGGATAGAGGATAGGATAGGGGATTTGATAGGATAGAGGATAGGATAGGATAGAAGATAGGATAGGATAGAGGATAGGATAGGATAGAGGATAGGATAGGATAGAGGATAGGATAGGATAGAGGATAGGATAGGATAGAGGATAGAGGATAGGATAGGATAGAGGATTGGATAGGATACAGGAAAGGATAGGATTGAGGATAGGCTAGGATGGAGGATAGGATAGGATAGAGGACAGGATAGGATAGAGGATAGGATAGGATAGAGGATAGGATAGGATAGAGGCTAGCATAGGATAGAGGATAGGATAGGATAGAGGATAGGATAGGATGGAGGATAGGATAGGATAGAGGATAGGATAGGATAGAGGATAGGATAGGATAGAGGATAGGATTGGGGATTTGATAGGATAGAGGATAGGATAGGATAGAAGATAGGATAGGATAGAAGATACGACAGGATAGAGGATAGGATAGGGGATTTGATAGGATAGATGATAGGGTAGGATAGAGGATAGGATAGAGGATAGGATAGAGAATAGGTTAGGATAGAGAGTAGGAACGGATAGATGATATTGCAGGATAGAGGATAGGATATGATAGAGTATACGATATTATAGTGGGTAGGATAGGATAGACGATAGGATAGGGGATTTGATAGAATAGAGGATAGGATAGGATAGAGGATAGTATAGAGGATAGGATAGGATAGAGGATAGGATACGATAGAGGATTGGATAGAGGATATGATAGCATAGAGGATATTATAGGATAGAGGATATGATAGGATAGTGGATAGGATAGGATAGAGGATTGGATAGGATAGAGGATAGATGATAGGATAGGATAGAGGATTGGATAGGATACAGGATAGGATAGGATAGAGGATAGGATAGGATAGAGGATAGGATAGGATAGAGGATAGGATAGGATAGAGGATAGGATAATATAGAGGATAGGATAGGATAGAGGATAGGATAGGATAGAGGATAGGATAGGATAGAGGATAGGATAGGATAGAGGATAGGATAGGATAGAGGATAGGATAGAATAGAGGATAGGATAGGATAGAGGATAGTATAGAGGATAGGATAGGATACAAGATAGGATAGGATAGAGGATAGGATAGGATAGAGGATAGGATAGGATAGAAGATATTATAGGATAGAGGATATGATAGGGTAGAGGATAGGATAGGATAGAGGATTGGATAGGATAGAGGATAGGATAGGATAGAGGATAGGATAGGATAGAGGATAGGATAGGATAGAGGATAGGATAGGATAGAGGATAGGATAGGATAGAGGATAGGATAGGATAGAGGATAGGATAGATGATAGTATAGGATAGAGGATAGGATAGGATAGAGGATAGAATAGGATAGAGGATAGGATAGGATAGAGGATAGGATAGGATAGAGGATTGGATAGGATACAGGAAAGGATAGACTTGAGGATATATGATAGGATAGGATACAGGATTGGATAGGATACAGGATAGGATAGGATAGACGATAGGATAGGGGATTTGATAGAATAGAGGATAGGATAGGATAGAGGATAGTATAGAGGATAGGATAGGATAGAGGATAGGATAGGATAGAGGATAGGGTAGGATAGAGGATAGGATAGGACAGAGGAGAGGGTAGGGGATTTGATAGGATAGAGGATAGGATAGGATAGAAGATAGGATAGGATAGAGGATAGGATAGGATAGAGGATAGGATACGATAGAAGATTGGATAGAGGATATGATAGGATAGAGGATATTATAGGATAGAGGATATGATAGGATAGAGGATAGGATAGGATAGAGGATAGGATAGGATAGAGGATAGGATAGGATAGAGGATAGGATAGGATAGAGGATAGGATAGGATAGAGGATAGGATAGGATAGAGGATTGGATAGAGGATAGGATAGGATAGAGGATAGGATAATATAGAGGATAGGATAGGATAGAGGATAGGATAGGATAGAGGATAGGATAGGATAGAGGATAGGATAGGATAGAGGATAGGATAGGATAGCGGATAGGATAGGATTGAGGATAGGATAGGATAGAGGATAGGATAGGATAGAGGATAGGATAGGATAGAGGATATGATAGGGGATAGGATAGGATAGACGATAGGATAGGATAGAGGATAGGATAGGATAGAGGATAGAATAATATAGAGGATAGGATAGGATAGAAGATAGGATAGGATAGAGGATAGGATAGGATAGAGGATAGGATAGGATAGAGGATAGGATAATATAGAGGATAGGATAGGATAGAGGATAGGATAGGATAGAGGATAGGATAGGATAGAGTATAGGATAGGATAGAGGATAGGATAGGATAGAGGATAGGATAGGATAGAGGATAGGATAGGATAGAGGATAGGATAGGATAGAGGATAGGATAGGATAGAGGATAGGATAGGGTAGAGGATAGGATAGGGGATTTGATAGGATAGAGGATAGGATAGGATAGAAGATAGGATAGGATAGAGGATACGACAGGATAGAGGATAGGATAGGGGATTTGATAGGATAGATGATAGGGTAGGATAGAGGATAGGATAGAGGATAGGATAGAGAATAGGTTAGGATAGAGAGTAGGAACGGATAGATGATATTGCAGGATAGAGGATAGGATATGATAGAGTATACGACATTATAGTGGGTAGGATAGGATAGACGATAGGATAGGGGATTTGATAGAATAGAGGATAGGATAGGATAGAGGATAGTATAGAGGATAGGATAGCATAGAGGATAGGATACGATAGAGGATTGGATAGAGGATATGATAGGATAGAGGATCTATAGGATAGAGGATATGATAGGATAGTGGATAGGATAGGATAGAGGATTGGCTAGGATAGAGGATAGATGATAGGATAGGATAGAGGATAGGATAGGATAGAGGATAGGATAGGATAGAGGATAGGATAGGATAGAGGATAGGATAGCCGATAGATGATAGGATAGGATTGAGGATAGGATAGGATAGAGGATAGGATAGGATAGAGGATAGGATAGGATAGAGGATAGGATAATATAGAGGATAGGATAGGATAGAGGATAGGATAGGATAGAGGATAGGATAGGATAGAGGATAGGATAGGATAGAGGATAGGATAGGATAGAGGATAGGATAGAATAGAGGATAGGATAGGATAGAGGATAGTATAGAGGATAGGATAGGATACAAGATAGGATAGGATAGAGGATAGGATAGGATAGAGGATAGGATAGGATAGAGGATATTATAGGATAGAGGATATGATAGGGTAGAGGATAGGATAGGATAGAGGATTGGATAGGATAGAGGATAGGATAGGATAGAGGATAGGATAGAGGATAGGATAGAGGATAGGATAGGATAGAGGATAGGATAGGATAGAGGATAGGATAGGATAGAGGATAGGATAGGATAGAGGATAGGATAGGATAGAGGATAGGATAGGATAGAGGATAGGATAGGATAGAGGATAGGATAGGATAGAGGATAGGATAGGATAGAGGATAGGATAGATGATAGTATAGGATAGAGGATAGGATAGGATAGAGGATAGAATAGGATAGAGGATAGGATAGGATAGAGGATAGGATAGGATAGAGGATTGGATAGGATACAGGAAAGGATAGACTTGAGGATATATGATAGGATAGGATACAGGATTGGATAGGATACAGGATAGGATAGGATAGACGATAGGATAGGGGATTTGATAGAATAGAGGATAGGATAGGATAGAGGATAGTATAGAGGATAGGATAGGATAGAGGATAGGATAGGATAGAGGATAGGGTAGGATAGAGGATAGGATAGGACAGAGGAGAGGGTAGGGGATTTGATAGGATAGAGGATAGGATAGGATAGAAGATAGGATAGGATAGAGGATAGGATAGGATACAGGATAGGATACGATAGAAGATTGGATAGAGGATATGATAGGATAGAGGATATTATAGGATAGAGGATATGATAGGATAGAGGATAGGATAGGATAGAGGATAGGATAGGATAGAGGATAGGATAGGATAGAGGATAGGATAGGATAGAGGATAGGATAGGATAGAGGATAGGATAGGATAGAGGATTGGATAGAGGATAGGATAGGATAGAGGATAGGATAATATAGAGGATAGGATAGGATAGAGGATAGGATAGGATAGAGGATAGGATAGGATAGAGGATAGGATAGGATAGAGGATAGGATAGGATAGCGGATAGGATAGGATTGAGGATAGGATAGGATAGAGGATAGGATAGGATAGAGGATAGGTTAGGATAGAGGATATGATAGGGGATAGGATAGGATAGACGATAGGATAGGATAGAGGATAGGATAGGATAGAGGATAGAATAATATAGAGGATAGGATAGGATAGAAGATAGGATAGGATAGAGGATAGGATAGGATAGAGGATAGGATAGGATAGAGGATAGGATAATATAGAGGATAGGATAGGATAGAGGATAGGATAGGATAGAGGATAGGATAGGATAGAGTATAGGATAGGATAGAGGATAGGATAGGATAGAGGATAGGATAGGATAGAGGATAGGATAGGATAGAGGATAGGATAGGATAGAGGATAGGATAGGATAGAGGATAGGATAGGGTAGAGGATAGGATAGGGGATTTGATAGGATAGAGGATAGGATAGGATAGAAGATAGGATAGGATAGAGGATACGACAGGATAGAGGATAGGATAGGGGATTTGATAGGATAGATGATAGGGTAGGATAGAGGATAGGATAGAGGATAGGATAGAGAATAGGTTAGGATAGAGAGTAGGAACGGATAGATGATATTGCAGGATAGAGGATAGGATATGATAGAGTATACGACATTATAGTGGGTAGGATAGGATAGACGATAGGATAGGGGATTTGATAGAATAGAGGATAGGATAGGATAGAGGATAGTATAGAGGATAGGATAGCATAGAGGATAGGATACGATAGAGGATTGGATAGAGGATATGATAGGATAGAGGATCTATAGGATAGAGGATATGATAGGATAGTGGATAGGATAGGATAGAGGATTGGCTAGGATAGAGGATAGATGATAGGATAGGATAGAGGATAGGATAGGATAGAGGATAGGATAGGATAGAGGATAGGATAGGATAGAGGATAGGATAGCCGATAGATGATAGGATAGGATAGAGGATAGGATAGGATAGAGGATAGGATAGGATAGAGGATAGGATAGGATAGAGGATAGGATAGGATAGAGGATAGGATAGAGGATAGGATAGGATAGAGGATAGGATAGGGGATTTGATTGGATAGAGGATAGGATAGGATAGAAGATAGGATAGGATAGAGGATACGACAGGATAGAGGATAGGATAGGGGATTTGATAGGAAAGATGATAGCTTAGGATAGAGGATAGGATAGAGAATAGGTTAGGATAGAGAGTAGGAACGGATAGATGATATTATAGGATAGAGGATTGGATAGGATACAGGAAAGGATAGACTTGAGGATATATGATAGGATAGGATACAGGATTGGATAGGATACAGGATAGGATAGGATAGACGATAGGATAGGATAGAGGATAGGATAGGATAGAGGATAGGATAGGATAGAGGATAGGATAGGATAGAGGATAGGATAGTATAGAGGATAGGATAGGATAGAGGATAGGTTAGGATAGAGGATAGGATAGGATAGAGGATAGGATAGGATAGAGGATAGGATAGGATAGAGGATAGGATAGGATAGAGGATAGGATAGGATAGAGGATAGGATAGGTTAGAGGATAGGATAGGGTAGAGGATAGGATAGGGGATTTGATAGGATAGATGATAGGATAGGATAGAAGATAGGATAGGATAGAGGATACGACAGGATAGAGGATAGGATAGGGGATTTGATAGGATAGATGATAGGGTAGGATAGAGGATAGGATAGAGGATAGGATAGAGAATAGGTTAGGATAGAGAGTAGGAACGGGTAGATGATATTGCAGGATAGAGGATAGGATGTGATAGAGTATACGATATTATAGTGGGTAGGATAGGATAGACGATATAATAGGGGATTTGATAGAATAGAGGATAGGATAGGATAGAGGACAGTATAGAGGATAGGATAGCATAGAGGATAGGATACGATAGAGGATTGGATAGAGGATATGATAGGATAGAGGATCTATAGGATAGAGGATATGATAGGATAGTGGATAGGATAGGATAGAGGATTGGCTAGGATAGAGGATAGATGATAGGATAGGATAGAGGATTGGATAGGATACAGGATAGGTTAGGATAGAGGATAGGATAGGGGATTTGATAGGATAGAGGATAGGATATGATAGAGTATACGATATTATAGTGGGTAGGATAGGATAGAGCATAGGTTAGGGGATTGGATAGGATAGGATAGAGGATAGGCTAGGATAGAGGATAGGATAGAGGATAGGATAGGATAGAGGATTGGATAGAGGATAGGATAGGATAGAGGATAGGTTAGGGGATTGGATAGGATAGGATAGAGGATAGGCTAGGATAGAGGATAGGATAGAGGATAGGATAGGATAGAGGACAGGATAGGATAGATGATAGGATAGGATAGAGGATTGGATAGGATACAGGAAAGGATAGACTTGAGGATATATGATAGGATAGGATACAGGATTGGATAGGATACAGGATAGGATAGGATAGACGATAGGATAGGGGATTTGATAGAATAGAGGATAGGATAGGATAGAGGATAGTATAGAGGATAGGATAGGATAGAGGATAGGATAGGATAGATGATAGGGTAGGATAGAGGATAGGATAGGACAGAGGAGAGGGTAGGGGATTTGATAGGATAGAGGATAGGATAGGATAGAAGATAGGATAGGATAGAGGATAGGATAGGATAGAGGATAGGATACGATAGAAGATTGGATAGAGGATATGATAGGATAGAGGATATTATAGGATAGAGGATATGATAGGATAGTGGATAGGATAGGGTAGAGGATTGGATAGGATAGAGGGTAGATGATAGGATAGGATAGAGGATTGGATAGGATACAGGATAGGTTAGGATAGAGGATAGGATACAGGATAGGTTAGGATAGAGGATAGGATAGGGGGTTTGATAGGATAGAGGATAGGATAGGATACAAGATAGGATAGGATAGAGGATAGGATAGGATAGAGGATAGGATAGGATAGAGGATAGGATAGGATAGAGGATAGGATAGGATAGAGGATATGATAGGGGATAGGATAGGATAGTTGATAGGATAGGATAGAGGATAGGATAGGATAGAGGATAGGATAATATAGAGGATAGGATAGGATAGAGGATAGGATAGGATAGAGGATAGGATAGGATAGAGGATAGGATAGGATAGAGGATAGGATAGTATAGAGGATAGGATAGGATAGAGGATAGGTTAGGATAGAGGATAGGATAGGATAGAGGATAGGATAGGATAGAGGATAGGATAGGATAGAGGATAGGATAGGATAGAGGATAGGATAGGATAGAGGATAGGATAGGATAGAGGATAGGATAGGGTAGAGGATAGGATAGGGGATTTGATAGGATAGATGATAGGATAGGATAGAAGATAGGATAGGATAGAGGATACGACAGGATAGAGGATAGGATAGGGGATTTGATAGGATAGATGATAGGGTAGGATAGAGGATAGGATAGAGGATAGGATAGAGAATAGGTTAGGATAGAGAGTAGGAACGGGTAGATGATATTGCAGGATAGAGGATAGGATGTGATAGAGTATACGATATTATAGTGGGTAGGATAGGATAGACGATATAATAGGGGATTTGATAGAATAGAGGATAGGATAGGATAGAGGACAGTATAGAGGATAGGATAGCATAGAGGATAGGATACGATAGAGGATTGGATAGAGGATATGATAGGATAGAGGATCTATAGGATAGAGGATATGATAGGATAGTGGATAGGATAGGATAGAGGATTGGCTAGGATAGAGGATAGATGATAGGATAGGATAGAGGATTGGATAGGATACAGGATAGGTTAGGATAGAGGATAGGATAGGGGATTTGATAGGATAGAGGATAGGATAGGATACAAGATAGGATAGGATAGAGGATAGGATAGGATAGAGGATAGGATAGGATAGAGGATAGGATAGGATAGAGGATTGGCTAGGATAGAGGATAGATGATAGGATAGGATAGAGGATAGGATAGGATAGAGGATAGGATAGGATAGAGGATAGGATAGGATAGAGGATAGGATAGCCGATAGATGATAGGATAGGATAGAGGATAGGATAGGATAGAGGATAGGATAGGATAGAGGATAGGATAGGATAGAGGATAGGATAGGATAGAGGATAGGATAGAGGATAGGATAGGATAGAGGATAGGATAGGGGATTTGATTGGATAGAGGATAGGATAGGATAGAAGATAGGATAGGATAGAGGATACGACAGGATAGAGGATAGGATAGGGGATTTGATAGGAAAGATGATAGCTTAGGATAGAGGATAGGATAGAGAATAGGTTAGGATAGAGAGTAGGAACGGATAGATGATATTATAGGATAGAGGATAGGATATGATAGAGTATACGATATTATAGTGGGTAGGATAGGATAGAGCATAGGTTAGGGGATTGGATAGGATAGGATAGAGGATAGGCTAGGATAGAGGATAGGATAGAGGATAGGATAGGATAGAGGATTGGATAGAGGATAGGATAGGATAGAGGATAGGTTAGGGGATTGGATAGGATAGGATAGAGGATAGGCTAGGATAGAGGATAGGATAGAGGATAGGATAGGATAGAGGACAGGATAGGATAGATGATAGGATAGGATAGAGGATTGGATAGGATACAGGAAAGGATAGACTTGAGGATATATGATAGGATAGGATACAGGATTGGATAGGATACAGGATAGGATAGGATAGACGATAGGATAGGGGATTTGATAGAATAGAGGATAGGATAGGATAGAGGATAGTATAGAGGATAGGATAGGATAGAGGATAGGATAGGATAGAGGATAGGGTAGGATAGAGGATAGGATAGGACAGAGGAGAGGGTAGGGGATTTGATAGGATAGAGGATAGGATAGGATAGAAGATAGGATAGGATAGAGGATAGGATAGGATAGAGGATAGGATACGATAGAAGATTGGATAGAGGATATGATAGGATAGAGGATATTATAGGATAGAGGATATGATAGGATAGTGGATAGGATAGGGTAGAGGATTGGATAGGATAGAGGGTAGATGATAGGATAGGATAGAGGATTGGATAGGATACAGGATAGGTTAGGATAGAGGATAGGATACAGGATAGGTTAGGATAGAGGATAGGATAGGGGGTTTGATAGGATAGAGGATAGGATAGGATAGAAGATAGGATAGGATAGAGGATAGGATAGGATAGAGGATAGGATAGGATAGAGGATAGGATAGGATAGAGGATAGGATAGGATAGAGGATATGATAGGGGATAGGATAGGATAGTTGATAGGATAGGATAGAGGATAGGATAGGATAGAGGATAGGATAATATAGAGGATAGGATAGGATAGAGGATAGGATAGGATAGAGGATAGGATAGGATAGAGGATAGGATAGGATAGAGGATAGGATAGTATAGAGGATAGGATAGGATAGAGGATAGGTTAGGATAGAGGATAGGATAGGATAGAGGATAGGATAGGATAGAGGATAGGATAGGATAGAGGATAGGATAGGATAGAGGATAGGATAGGATAGAGGATAGGATAGGATAGAGGATAGGATAGGGTAGAGGATAGGATAGGGGATTTGATAGGATAGATGATAGGATAGGATAGAAGATAGGATAGGATAGAGGATACGACAGGATAGAGGATAGGATAGGGGATTTGATAGGATAGATGATAGGGTAGGATAGAGGATAGGATAGAGGATAGGATAGAGAATAGGTTAGGATAGAGAGTAGGAACGGGTAGATGATATTGCAGGATAGAGGATAGGATGTGATAGAGTATACGATATTATAGTGGGTAGGATAGGATAGACGATATAATAGGGGATTTGATAGAATAGAGGATAGGATAGGATAGAGGACAGTATAGAGGATAGGATAGCATAGAGGATAGGATACGATAGAGGATTGGATAGAGGATATGATAGGATAGAGGATCTATAGGATAGAGGATATGATAGGATAGTGGATAGGATAGGATAGAGGATTGGCTAGGATAGAGGATAGATGATAGGATAGGATAGAGGATTGGATAGGATACAGGATAGGTTAGGATAGAGGATAGGATAGGGGATTTGATAGGATAGAGGATAGGATAGGATACAAGATAGGATAGGATAGAGGATAGGATAGGATAGAGGATAGGATAGGATAGAGGATAGGATAGGATAGAGGATAGGATAGGATAGAGGATAGGATAGGATAGAGGATAGGATAGTATAGAGGATAGGATAGGATAGAGGATAGGATAGGATAGAGGATATTATAGGATAGAGGATATGATAGGGTAGAGGATAGGATAGGATAGAGGATTGGATAGGATAGAGGATAGGATAGGATAGAGGATAGGATAGAGGATAGGATAGAGGATAGGATAGAGGATAGGATAGAGGATAGGATAGGATAGAGGATAGGATAGGATAGAGGATAGGATAGGATAGAGGATAGGATAGATGATAGTATAGGATAGAGGATAGAATAGGATAGAGGATAGGATAGGATAGAGGATAGGATAGGATAGAGGATAGGATAGGATAGAGGATAGGATAGGATACAGGATAGGATAGGGGATTTGATAGGATAGAGGATAGGATAGGATAGAAGATAGGATAGGATAGAGGATACGACAGGATAGAGGATAGGATAGGGGATTTGATAGGATAGATGATAGGGTAGGATAGAGGATAGGATAGAGGATAGGATAGAGAATAGGTTAGGATAGAGGATAGTATAGAGGATAGGATAGGATAGAGGATAGGATACGATAGAGGATTGGATAGAGGATATGATAGGATAGAGGATATTATAGGATAGAGGATATGATGGGATAGTGGATAGGATAGGATAGAGGATTGGATAGGATAGAGGATAGATGATAGGATAGGATAGAGGATTGGATAGGATACAGGATAGGTTAGGATAGAGGATAGGATAGGGGATTTGATAGGATAGAGGATAGGATAGGATAGAGGATAGGATAGGATAGAGGATATTATAGGATAGAGGATATGATAGGATAGAGGATAGGATAGGATAGAGGATTGGATAGGATAGAGGATAGGCTAGGATAGAGGATAGGATAGGATAGAGGATAGCATAGGATAGGATAGAGGATAGGATAGGATAGAGGATAGGATAGGATAGAGGATAGGATAGGATAGAGGATAGGATATATGATAGTATAGGATAGAGGATAGGATAGGATAGAGGATAGGATAGGATAGAGGATAGGATAGGATAGAGGATAGGGTAGGGGATTTGATAGGATAGAGGATAGGATAGGATAGAAGATAGGATAGGATAGAGGATAGGATAGGATAGAGGATAGGATACGATAGAGGATATGATAGGATAGTGTATAGGATAGGATAGAGGATTGGATAGGATAGAGGATAGATGATAGGATAGGATAGAGGATTAGATAGGATACAGGATAGGTTAGGATAGAGGATAGGATAGGGGATTTGATAGGATAGAGGATAGGATAGGATAGAAGATAGGATAGGATAGAGGATAGGATAGGATAGAGGATAGGATAGGATGGAGGATAGGATAGGATAGAGGATAGGATAGGATAGAGGATAGGATAGGATGGAGGATAGGATAGGATAGAGGATAGGATAGGATAGAGGATAGGATAGGGGATAGGATAGGATAGACGATAGGATAGGATAGAGGATAGGATAGGATAGAGGATAGGATAGGATAGAGGATAGGGTAGGATAGAGGATAGCATAGGATAGAGGATAGGATAGGTTAGAGGATAGGATAGGATAGAGGATAGGATAGGATAGAGGATAGGATAGGATAGAGGATAGGATAGGATAGAGGATAGGATAGGATAGAGGATAGGATAGTATAGAGGATAGGATAGGATAGAGGATAGGATAGGATAGAGGATATTATAGGATAGAGGATATGATAGGGTAGAGGATAGGATAGGATAGAGGATTGGATAGGATAGAGGATAGGATAGGATAGAGGATAGGATAAAGGATAGGATAGAGGATAGGATAGAGGATAGGATAGGATAGAGGATAGGATAGGATAGAGGATAGGATAGGATAGAGGATAGGATAGGATAGAGGATAGCATAGGATAGAGGATAGGATAGGATAGAGGATAGGATAGGATAGAGGATAGGATAGGATAGAGGATAGGATAGGATAGAGGATAGGATAGGATAGAGGATAGGATAGGATAGAGGATAGGATAGGATAGAGGATAGGATAGGATAGAGGATAGGATAGGATAGAGGATAGGATAGGATAGAGGATAGGATAGGATAGAGGATAGGATAGATGATAGTATAGGATAGAGGATAGGATAGGATAGAGGATAGAATAGGATAGAGGATAGGATAGAGGATAGGATAGGATAGAGGATAGGATAGGATAGAGGATAGGATAGGATAGAGGATAGGATAGGATAGAGGATAGGATAGGAGAGAGGATAGGATAGGATAGAGGATAGGATAGGATAGAGGATATAATAGACGATAGGATAGGATAGAGCATAGGATAGGATAGAGGATAGGATAGGATAGAGGATAGGATAGGATAGAGGATATGATAGGATAGATGATAGGATAGGATAGAGGATAGGATAGGATAGAGGATAGGATAGGATAGAGGATAGGATAGGAAAGAGGATAGGATAGAGGATAGGATAGGGGATTTGATTGGATAGAGGATAGGATAGGATAGAAGATAGGATAGGATAGAGGATACGACAGGATAGAGGATAGGATAGGGGATTTGATAGGATAGATGATAGCTTAGGACAGAGGATAGGTTAGAGGATAGGATAGAGAATAGGTTAGGATAGAGAGTAGGAACGGATAGATGATATTATAGGATAGAGGATAGGATATGATAGAGTATACGATATTATAGTGGGTAGGATAGGATTGAGCATAGGTTAGGGGATTGGATAGGATAGGATAGAGGATAGGCTAGGATAGAGGATAGGATAGAGGATAGGATAGGATAGAGGATTGGATAGAGGATAGGATAGGATAGAGGATAGGTTAGGGGATTGGATAGGATAGGATAGAGGATAGGCTAGGATAGAGGATAGGATAGAGGATAGGATAGGATAGAGGACAGGATAGGATAGATGATAGGATAGGATAGAGGATTGGATAGGATACAGGAAAGGATAGACTTGAGGATATATGATAGGATAGGATACAGGATTGGATAGGATACAGGATAGGATAGGATAGACGATAGGATAGGGGATTTGATAGAATAGAGGATAGGATAGGATAGAGGATAGTATAGAGGATAGGATAGGATAGAGGATAGGATAGGATAGAGGATAGGGTAGGACAGAGGAGAGGGTAGGGGATTTGATAGGATAGAGGATAGGATAGGATAGAAGATAGGATAGGATAGAGGATAGGATAGGATAGAGGATAGGATAGGATAGAGGATAGGATAGGATAGAGGATAGGATAGGATAGAGGATAGGATAGGATAGAGGATAGGATAGGATAGAGGATAGGATAGGATAGAGGATAGGATAGGGGATTTGATAGGATAGAGGATAGGATAGGATAGAAGATAGGATAGGATAGAGGATACGACAGGATAGAGGATAGGATAGGGGATTTGATAGGATAGATGATAGGGTAGGATAGAGGATAGGATAGAGGATAGGATAGAGAATAGGATAGTATAGAGAGTAGGAACGGATAGATGATATTGCAGGATAGAGGATAGGATATGATAGAGTATACGATATTATAGTGGGTAGGATAGGATAGACGATAGGATAGGGGATTTGATAGAATAGAGGATAGGATAGGATAGAGGATAGTATAGAGGATAGGATAGGATAGAGGATAGGATACGATAGAGGATTGGATAGAGGATATGATAGGATAGAGGATATTATAGGATAGAGGATATGATAGGATAGTGGATAGGATAGGATAGAGGATAGGATAGGATAGAGGATAGGATAGGATAGAGGATACGACAGGATAGAGGATAGGATAGGGGATTTGATAGGATAGATGATAGCTTAGGACAGAGGATAGGTTAGAGGATAGGATAGAGAATAGGTTAGGATAGAGAGTAGGAACGGATAGATGATATTATAGGATAGAGGATAGGATATGATAGAGTATACGATATTATAGTGGGTAGGATAGGATAGAGCATAGGTTAGGGGATTGGATAGGATAGGATAGAGGATAGGATAGAGGATAGGATAGGATAGAGGATTGGATAGAGGATAGGATAGGATAGAGGATAGGTTAGGGGATTGGATAGGATAGGATAGAGGATAGGCTAGGATAGAGGATAGGATAGAGGATAGGATAGGATAGAGGACAGGATAGGATAGATGATAGGATAGGATAGAGGATTGGATAGGATACAGGAAAGGATAGACTTGAGGATATATGATAGGATAGGATACAGGATTGGATAGGATACAGGATAGGATAGGATAGACGATAGGATAGGGGATTTGATAGAATAGAGGATAGGATAGGATAGAGGATAGTATAGAGGATAGGATAGGATAGAGGATAGGATAGGATAGAGGATAGGGTAGGACAGAGGAGAGGGTAGGGGATTTGATAGGATAGAGGATAGGAAAGGATAGAAGATAGGATAGGATAGAGGATAGGATAGGATAGAGGATAGGATAGGATAGAGGATAGGATAGGATAGAGGATAGGATAGGATAGAGGATAGGATAGGATAGAGGATAGGATAGGATAGAGGATAGGATAGGATAGAGGATAGGATAGGATAGAGGATAGGATAGGGGATTTGATAGGATAGAGGATAGGATAGGATAGAAGATAGGATAGGATAGAGGATACGACAGGATAGAGGATAGGATAGGGGATTTGATAGGATAGATGATAGGGTAGGATAGAGGATAGGATAGAGGATAGGATAGAGAATAGGTTAGTATAGAGAGTAGGAACGGATAGATGATATTGCAGGATAGAGGATAGGATATGATAGAGTATACGATATTATAGTGGGTAGGATAGGATAGACGATAGGATAGGGGATTTGATAGAATAGAGGATAGGATATGATAGAGGATAGTATAGAGGATAGGATAGGATAGAGGATAGGATACGATAGAGGATTGGATAGAGGATATGATAGGATAGAGGATATTATAGGATAGAGGATATGATAGGATAGTGGATAGGATAGGATAGAGGATAGGATAGGATAGAGGATAGGATAGGATAGAGGATAGGATAGGATAGAGGATAGGATAGGATAGAGGATAGGATAGGATAGAGGATAGAATAGGATAGAGGATAGGATAGGATAGAGGATAGGATAGGGGATTTGATAGGATAGAGGATAGGATAGGATAGAAGATAGGATAGGATAGAGGATACGACAGGATAGAGGATAGGATAGGGGATTTGATAGGATAGATGATAGGGTAGGATAGAGGATAGGATAGAGGATAGGATAGAGAATAGGTTAGGATAGAGAGTAGGAACGGATAGATGATATTGCAGGATAGAGGATAGGATATGATAGAGTATACGATATTATAGTGGGTAGGATAGGATAGACGATAGGATAGGGGATTTGATAGAATAGAGGATAGGATAGGATAGAGGATAGGATAGGATAGAGGATAGGGTAGGATAGAGGATAGGATAGGACAGAGGAGAGGGTAGGGGATTTGATAGGATAGAGGATAGGATAGGATAGAAGATAGGATAGGATAGAGGATAGGATAGGATAGAGGATAGGATAGGATAGAGGATAGGATAGGATAGAGGATAGGATAGGATAGAGGATAGGATAGGATAGAGGATAGGATAGGGGATTTGATAGGATAGAGGATAGGATAGGATAGAAGATAGGATAGGATAGAGGATAGGATAGGGGATTTGATAGGATAGATGATAGGGTAGGATAGAGGATAGGATAGAAGATAGGATAGAGAATAGGTTAGGATAGAGAGTAGGAACGGATAGATGATATTGCAGGATAGAGGATAGGATATGATAGAGTATACGATATTATAGTGGGTAGGATAGGATAGACGATAGGATAGGGGATTTGATAGAATAGAGGATAGGATAGGATAGAGGATAGTATAGAGGATAGGATAGGATAGAGGATAGGATACGATAGAGGATTGGATAGAGGATATGATAGGATAGAGGATATTATAGGATAGAGGATATGATAGGATAGTGGATAGGATAGGATAGAGGATTGGATAGGATAGAGGATAGATGATAGGATAGGATAGAGGATTGGATAGGATACAGGATAGGATAGGATAGAGGATAGGATAGGATAGAGGATAGGATAGGATAGAGGATAGGATAGGATAGAGGATAGAGGATAGGATAGGATAGAGGATAGGATAGGATACAGGAAAGGATAGGACTGAGGATAGGCTAGGATGGAGGATAGGATAGGATAGAGGACAGGATAGGATAGAGGATAGGATAGGATAGAGGATAGGATAGGATAGAGGCTAGCATAGGATAGAGGATAGGATAGGATAGAGGATAGGATAGGATGGAGGATAGGATAGGATAGAGGATAGGATAGGATAGAGGATAGGATAGGATAGAGGATAGGATTGGGGATTTGATAGGATAGAGGATAGGATAGGATAGAAGATAGGATAGGATAGAAGATACGACAGGATAGAGGATAGGATAGGGGATTTGATAGGATAGATGATAGGGTAGGATAGAGGATAGGATAGAGAATAGGTTAGGATAGAGAGTAGGAACGGATAGATGATATTGCAGGATAGAGGATAGGATATGATAGAGTATACGATATTATAGTGGGTAGGATAGGATAGACGATAGGATAGGGGATTTGATAGAATAGAGGATAGGATAGGATAGAGGATAGTATAGAGGATAGGATAGGATAGAGGATAGGATACGATAGAGGATTGGATAGAGGATATGATAGCATAGAGGATATTATAGGATAGAGGATATGATAGGATAGTGGATAGGATAGGATAGAGGATTGGATAGGATAGAGGATAGATGATAGGATAGGATAGAGGATTGGATAGGATACAGGATACGATAGGATAGAGGATAGGATAGGATAGAGGATAGGATAGGATAGAGGATAGGATAATATAGAGGATAGGATAGGATAGAGGATAGGATAGGATAGAGGATAGGATAGGATAGAGTATAGGATAGGATAAAGGATAGGATAGGATAGAGGATAGGATAGGATAGAGGATACGATAGGATAGAGCATAGGATAGGGGATATGATAGGATAGAGGATAGGATAGGATAGAAGATAGGATAGGATAGAGGATACGACAGGATAGAGGATAGGATAGGGGATTTGATAGGATAGATGATAGGGTAGGATAGAGGATAGGATAGAGGATAGGATAGAGAATAGGTTAGGATAGAGGATAGTATAGAGGATAGGATAGGATAGAGGATAGGATACGATAGAGGATTGGATAGAGGATATGATAGGATAGAGGATATTATAGGATAGAGGATATGATGGGATAGTGGATAGGATAGGATAGAGGATTGGATAGGATAGAGGATAGATGATAGGATAGGATAGAGGATTGGATAGGATACAGGATAGGTTAGGATAGAGGATAGGATAGGGGATTTGATAGGATAGAGGATATGATAGCATAGAGGATATTATAGGATAGAGGATATGATAGGATAGAGGATAGGATAGGATAGAGGATTGGATAGGATAGAGGATAGATGATAGGATAGGATAGAGGATTGGATAGGATACAGGATAGGATAGGATAGAGGATAGGATAGGATAGAGGATAGGATAGGATAGAGGATAGGATAGGATAGAGGATAGGATAGAGGATAGGATAGGATAGAGGACAGGATAGGATAGATGATAGGATAGGATAGAGGATTGGATAGGATACAGGAAAGGATAGACTTGAGGATATATGATAGGATAGGATACAGGATTGGATAGGATACAGGATAGGATAGGATAGACGATAGGATAGGGGATTTGATAGAATAGAGGATAGGATAGGATAGAGGATAGTATAGAGGATAGGATAGGATAGAGGATAGGATAGGATAGAGGATAGGGTAGGACAGAGGAGAGGGTAGGGGATTTGATAGGATAGAGGATAGGAAAGGATAGAAGATAGGATAGGATAGAGGATAGGATAGGATAGAGGATAGGATAGGATAGAGGATAGGATAGGATAGAGGATAGGATAGGATAGAGGATAGGATAGGATAGAGGATAGGATAGAATAGAGGATAGGATAGGATAGAGGATAGTATAGAGGATAGGATAGGATACAAGATAGGATAGGATAGAGGATAGGATAGGATAGAGGATAGGATAGGATAGAGGATATTATAGGATAGAGGATATGATAGGGTAGAGGATAGGATAGGATAGAGGATTGGATAGGATAGAGGATAGGATAGGATAGAGGATAGGATAGAGGATAGGATAGAGGATAGGATAGGATAGAGGATAGGATAGGATAGAGGATAGGATAGGATAGGATAGAGGATAGGATAGGATAGAGGATAGGATAGGATAGAGGATAGGATAGGATAGAGGATAGGATAGGATAGAGGATAGGATAGATGATAGTATAGGATAGAGGATAGGATAGGATAGAGGATAGGATAGGATAGAGGCTAGCATAGGATAGAGGATAGGATAGGATAGAGGATAGGATAGGATGGAGGATAGGATAGGATAGAGGATAGGATAGGATGGAGGATAGGATAGGATAGAGGATAGGATTGGGGATTTGATAGGATAGAGGATAGGATAGGATAGAAGATAGGATAGGATAGAAGATACGACAGGATAGAGGATAGGATAGGGGATTTGATAGAATAGATGATAGGGTAGGATAGAGGATAGGATAGAGGATAGGATAGAGAATAGGTTAGGATAGAGAGTAGGAACGGATAGATGATATTGCAGGATAGAGGATAGGATATGATAGAGTATACGATATTATAGTGGGTAGGATAGGATAGACGATAGGATAGGGGATTTGATAGAATAGAGGATAGGATAGGATAGAGGATAGTATAGAGGATAGGATAGGATAGAGGATAGGATACGATAGAGGATTGGATAGAGGATATGATAGGATAGAGGATCTATAGGATAGAGGATATGATAGGATAGTGGATAGGATAGGATAGAGGATTGGATAGGATAGAGGATAGATGATAGGATAGGATAGAGGATTGGATAGGATACAGGATACGATAGGATAGAGGATAGGATAGGATAGTTGATAGGATAGGATAGAGGATAGGATAGGATAGAGGATAGGATAATATAGAGGATAGGATAGGATAGAGGATAGGATAGGATAGAGGATAGGATAGGATAGAGGATAGGATAGGATAAAGGATAGGATAGGATAGAGGATAGGATAGGATAGAGGATACGATAGGATAGAGGATAGGATAGGGGATATGATAGGATAGAGGATAGGATAGGATAGAAGATAGGATAGGATAGAGGATACGACAGGATAGAGGATAGGATAGGGGATTTGATAGGATAGATGATAGGGTAGGATAGAGGATAGGATAGAGGATAGGATAGAGAATAGGTTAGGATAGAGGATAGTATAGAGGATAGGATAGGATAGAGGATAGGATACGATAGAGGATTGGATAGAGGATATGATAGGATAGAGGATATTATAGGATAGAGGATATGATGGGATAGTGGATAGGATAGGATAGAGGATTGGATAGGATAGAGGATAGGCTAGGATAGAGGATAGGATAGGATAGAGGATAGCATAGGATAGGATAGAGGATAGGATAGGATAGAGGATAGGATAGGATAGAGGATAGGATAGGATAGAGGATAGGATAGGATAGAGGATAGGATAGGGGATTTGATAGGATAGAGGATAGGATAGGATAGAGGATAGGATAGGATAGAGGATATTATAGGATAGAGGATATGATAGGATAGAGGATAGGATAGGATAGAGGATTGGATAGGATAGAGGATAGGGTAGGGGATTTGATAGGATAGAGGATAGGATAGGATAGAAGATAGGTTAGGATAGAGGATATGATAGGATAGAGGATAGGATACGATAGAGGATATGATAGGATAGTGTATAGGATAGGATAGAGGATTGGATAGGATAGAGGATAGATGATAGGATAGGATAGAGGATTAGATAGGATACAGGATAGGTTAGGATAGAGGATAGGATAGGATAGAGGATAGGATAGGGGATAGGATAGTATAGACGATAGGATAGGATAGAGGATAGGATAGGATAGAGGATAGGATAGGATAGAGGATAGGGTAGGATAGAGGATAGCATAGGATAGAGGATAGGATAGGTTAGAGGATAGGATAGGATAGAGGATAGGATAGGATAGAGGATAGGATAGGATAGAGGATAGGATAGGATAGAGGATAGGATAGGATAGAGGATAGCATAGGATAGGATAGAGGATAGGATAGGATAGAGGATAGGATAGGATAGAGGATAGGATAGGATAGAGGATAGGATATATGATAGTATAGGATAGAGGATAGGATAGGATAGAGGATAGGATAGGATAGAGGATAGGATAGGATAGAGGATAGGGTAGGGGATTTGATAGGATAGAGGATAGGATAGGATAGAAGATAGGTTAGGATAGAGGATATGATAGGATAGAGGATAGGATACGATAGAGGATATGATAGGATAGTGTATAGGATAGGATAGAGGATTGGATAGGATAGAGGATAGATGATAGGATAGGATAGAGGATTAGATAGGATACAGGATAGGTTAGGATAGAGGATAGGATAGGATAGAGGATAGGATAGGGGATAGGATAGTATAGACGATAGGATAGGATAGAGGATAGGATAGGATAGAGGATAGGATAGGATAGAGGATAGGGTAGGATAGAGGATAGCATAGGATAGAGGATAGGATAGGTTAGAGGATAGGATAGGATAGAGGATAGGATAGGATAGAGGATAGGATAGGATAGAGGATAGGATAGGATAGAGGATAGGATAGGATAGAGGATAGGATAGTATAGAGGATAGGATAGGATAGAGGATAGGATAGGATAGAGGATATTATAGGATAGAGGATATGATAGGGTAGAGGATAGGATAGGATAGAGGATTGGATAGGATAGAGGATAGGATAGGATAGAGGATAGGATAGAGGATAGGATAGAGGATAGGATAGAGGATAGGATAGGATAGAGGATAGGATAGGATAGAGGATAGGATAGGATAGAGGATAGGATAGGATAGAGGATAGCATAGGATAGAGGATAGGATAGGATAGAGGATAGGATAGGATAGAGGATAGGATAGGATAGAGTATAGGATAGGATAGAGGATAGGATAGGATAGAGGATAGGATAGGATAGAGGATAGGATAGGATAGAGGATAGGATAGGATAGAGGATAGGATAGGATAGAGGATAGGATAGGATAGAGGATAGGATAGGATAGAGGATAGGATAGGATAGAGGATAGGATAGATGATAGTATAGGATAGAGGATAGGATAGGATAGAGGATAGAATAGGATAGAGGATAGGATAGAGGATAGGATAGGATAGAGGATAGGATAGGATAGAGGATAGGATAGGATAGAGGATAGGATAGGATAGAGGATAGGATAGGAGAGAGGATAGGATAGGATAGAGGATAGGATAGGATAGAGGATATAATAGACGATAGGATAGGATAGAGCATAGGATAGGATAGAGGATAGGATAGGATAGAGGATAGGATAGGATAGAGGATATGATAGGATAGATGATAGGATAGGATAGAGGATAGGATAGGATAGAGGATAGGATAGGATAGAGGATAGGATAGGAAAGAGGATAGGATAGAGGATAGGATAGGATAGAGGATAGGATAGGGGATTTGATTGGATAGAGGATAGGATAGGATAGAAGATAGGATAGGATAGAGGATACGACAGGATAGAGGATAGGATAGGGGATTTGATAGGATAGATGATAGCTTAGGACAGAGGATAGGTTAGAGGATAGGATAGAGAATAGGTTAGGATAGAGAGTAGGAACGGATAGATGATATTATAGGATAGAGGATAGGATATGATAGAGTATACGATATTATAGTGGGTAGGATAGGATAGAGCATAGGTTAGGGGATTGGATAGGATAGGATAGAGGATAGGCTAGGATAGAGGATAGGATAGAGGATAGGATAGGATAGAGGATTGGATAGAGGATAGGATAGGATAGAGGATAGGTTAGGGGATTGGATAGGATAGGATAGAGTATAGGCTAGGATAGAGGATAGGATAGAGGATAGGATAGGATAGAGGACAGGATAGGATAGACGATAGGATAGGATAGAGGATTGGATAGGATACAGGAAAGGATAGACTTGAGGATATATGATAGGATAGGATACAGGATTGGATAGGATACAGGATAGGATAGGATAGACGATAGGATAGGGGATTTGATAGAATAGAGGATAGGATAGGATAGAGGATAGTATAGAGGATAGGATAGGATAGAGGATAGGATAGGATAGAGGATAGGGTAGGACAGAGGAGAGGGTAGGGGATTTGATAGGATAGAGGATAGGATAGGATAGAAGATAGGATAGGATAGAGGATAGGATAGGATAGAGGATAGGATAGGATAGAGGATAGGATAGGATAGAGGATAGGATAGGATAGAGGATAGGATAGGATAGAGGATAGGATAGGATAGAGGATAGGATAGGGGATTTGATAGGATAGAGGATAGGATAGGATAGAAGATAGGATAGGATAGAGGATACGACAGGATAGAGGATAGGATAGGGGATTTGATAGGATAGATGATAGGGTAGGATAGAGGATAGGATAGAGGATAGGATAGAGAATAGGATAGTATAGAGAGTAGGAACGGATAGATGATATTGCAGGATAGAGGATAGGATATGATAGAGTATACGATATTATAGTGGGTAGGATAGGATAGACGATAGGATAGGGGATTTGATAGAATAGAGGATAGGATAGGATAGAGGATAGTATAGAGGATAGGATAGGATAGAGGATAGGATACGATAGAGGATTGGATAGAGGATATGATAGGATAGAGGATATTATAGGATAGAGGATATGATAGGATAGTGGATAGGATAGGATAGAGGATAGGATAGGATAGAGGATAGGATAGGATAGAGGATAGGATAGGATAGAGGATAGGATAGGATAGAGGATAGGATAGGATAGAGGATAGGATAGGATAGAGGATAGGATAGGATAGAGGATAGGATAGGATAGAGGATAGGATAGGATAGAGGATAGGATAGGGGATTTGATAGGATAGAGGATAGGATAGGATAGAAGATAGGATAGGATAGAGGATACGACAGGATAGAGGATAGGATAGGGGATTTGATAGGATAGATGATAGGGTAGGATAGAGGATAGGATAGTGGATAGGATAGAGAGTAGGAACGGATAGATGATATTGCAGGATAGAGGATAGGATATGATAGAGTATACGATATTATAGTGGGTAGGATAGGATAGACGATAGGATAGGGGATTTGATAGAATAGAGGATAGGATAGGATAGAGGATAGGATAGGATAGAGGATAGGGTAGGATAGAGGATAGGATAGGACAGAGGAGAGGGTAGGGGATTTGATAGGATAGAGGATAGGATAGGATAGAGGATAGGATAGGATAGAGGATAGGATAGGATAGAGGATAGGATAGAGGATAGGATAGGATAGAGGATAGGATAGGGGATTTGATTGGATAGAGGATAGGATAGGATAGAAGATAGGATAGGATAGAGGATACGACAGGATAGAGGATAGGATAGGGGATTTGATAGGATAGATGATAGCTTAGGACAGAGGATAGGTTAGAGGATAGGATAGAGAATAGGTTAGGATAGAGAGTAGGAACGGATAGATGATATTATAGGATAGAGGATAGGATATGATAGAGTATACGATATTATAGTGGGTAGGATAGGATAGAGCATAGGTTAGGGGATTGGATAGGATAGGATAGAGGATAGGATAGAGGATAGGATAGGATAGAGGATTGGATAGAGGATAGGATAGGATAGAGGATAGGTTAGGGGATTGGATAGGATAGGATAGAGGATAGGCTAGGATAGAGGATAGGATAGAGGATAGGATAGGATAGAGGACAGGATAGGATAGATGATAGGATAGGATAGAGGATTGGATAGGATACAGGAAAGGATAGACTTGAGGATATATGATAGGATAGGATACAGGATTGGATAGGATACAGGATAGGATAGGATAGACGATAGGATAGGGGATTTGATAGAATAGAGGATAGGATAGGATAGAGGATAGTATAGAGGATAGGATAGGATAGAGGATAGGATAGGATAGAGGATAGGGTAGGACAGAGGAGAGGGTAGGGGATTTGATAGGATAGAGGATAGGAAAGGATAGAAGATAGGATAGGATAGAGGATAGGATAGGATAGAGGATAGGATAGGATAGAGGATAGGATAGGATAGAGGATAGGATAGGATAGAGGATAGGATAGGATAGAGGATAGGATAGGATAGAGGATAGGATAGGGGATTTGATAGGATAGAGGATAGGATAGGATAGAAGATAGGATAGGATAGAGGATACGACAGGATAGAGGATAGGATAGGGGATTTGATAGGATAGATGATAGGGTAGGATAGAGGATAGGATAGAGGATAGGATAGAGAATAGGTTAGTATAGAGAGTAGGAACGGATAGATGATATTGCAGGATAGAGGATAGGATATGATAGAGTATACGATATTATAGTGGGTAGGATAGGATAGACGATAGGATAGGGGATTTGATAGAATAGAGGATAGGATAGGATAGAGGATAGTATAGAGGATAGGATAGGATAGAGGATAGGATACGATAGAGGATTGGATAGAGGATATTATAGGATAGAGGATATGATAGGATAGTGGATAGGATAGGATAGAGGATAGGATAGGATAGAGGATAGGATAGGATAGAGGATAGGATAGGATAGAGGATAGGATAGGATAGAGGATAGGATAGGATAGAGGATAGAATAGGATAGAGGATAGGATAGGATAGAGGATAGGATAGGGGATTTGATAGGATAGAGGATAGGATAGGATAGAAGATAGGATAGGATAGAGGATACGACAGGATAGAGGATAGGATAGGGGATTTGATAGGATAGATGATAGGGTAGGATAGAGGATAGGATAGAGGATAGGATAGAGAATAGGTTAGGATAGAGAGTAGGAACGGATAGATGATATTGCAGGATAGAGGATAGGATATGATAGAGTATACGATATTATAGTGGGTAGGATAGGATAGACGATAGGATAGGGGATTTGATAGAATAGAGGATAGGATAGGATAGAGGATAGGATAGGATAGAGGATAGGGTAGGATAGAGGATAGGATAGGACAGAGGAGAGGGTAGGGGATTTGATAGGATAGAGGATAGGATAGGATAGAAGATAGGATAGGATAGAGGATAGGATAGGATAGAGGATAGGATAGGATAGAGGATAGGATAGGATAAAGGATAGGATAGGATAGAGGATAGGATAGGATAGAGGATACGATAGGATAGAGGATAGGATAGGGGATATGATAGGATAGAGGATAGGATAGGATAGAAGATAGGATAGGATAGAGGATACGACAGGATAGAGGATAGGATAGGGGATTTGATAGGATAGATGATAGGGTAGGATAGAGGATAGGATAGAGGATAGGATAGAGAATAGGTTAGGATAGAGGATAGTATAGAGGATAGGATAGGATAGAGGATAGGATACGATAGAGGATTGGATAGAGGATATGATAGGATAGAGGATATTATAGGATAGAGGATATGATGGGATAGTGGATAGGATAGGATAGAGGATTGGATAGGATAGAGGATAGATGATAGGATAGGATAGAGGATTGGATAGGATACAGGATAGGTTAGGATAGAGGATAGGATAGGGGATTTGATAGGATAGAGGATAGGATAGGATAGAGGATATTATAGGATAGAGGATATGATAGGATAGAGGATAGGATAGGATAGAGGATTGGATAGGATAGAGGATAGGATAGGATAGAGGATAGGATATGATAGAGGATAGCATAGGATAGGATAGAGGATAGGATAGGATAGAGGATAGGATATATGATAGTATAGGATAGAGGATAGGATAGGATAGAGGATAGGATAGGATAGAGGATAGGATAGGATAGAGGATAGGGTAGGGGATTTGATAGGATAGAGGATAGGATAGGATAGAAGATAGGTTAGGATAGAGGATATGATAGGATAGAGGATAGGATACGATAGAGGATATGATAGGATAGTGTATAGGATAGGATAGAGGATTGGATAGGATAGAGGATAGATGATAGGATAGGATAGAGGATTAGATAGGATACAGGATAGGTTAGGATAGAGGATAGGATAGGGGATTTGATAGGATAGAGGATAGGATAGGATAGAAGATAGGATAGGATAGAGGATTGGCTAGGATAGAGGATAGATGATAGGATAGGATAGAGGATAGGATAGGATAGAGGATAGGATAGGATAGAGGATAGGATAGGATAGAGGATAGGATAGCCGATAGATGATAGGATAGGATAGAGGATAGGATAGGATAGAGGATAGGATAGGATAGAGGATAGGATAGGATAGAGGATAGGATAGGATAGAGGATAGGATAGGATAGAGGATAGGATAGGATAGAGGATAGGATAGAGGATAGGATAGGATAGAGGATAGGATAGGGGATTTGATTGGATAGAGGATAGGATAGGATAGAAGATAGGATAGGATAGAGGATACGACAGGATAGAGGATAGGATAGGGGATTTGATAGGAAAGATGATAGCTTAGGATAGAGGATAGGATAGAGAATAGGTTAGGATAGAGAGTAGGAACGGATAGATGATATTATAGGATAGAGGATAGGATATGATAGAGTATACGATATTATAGTGGGTAGGATAGGATAGAGCATAGGTTAGGGGATTGGATAGGATAGGATAGAGGATAGGCTAGGATAGAGGATAGGATAGGATAGAGGATAGGATAGGATAGAGGATAGGATAGGATAGAGGATAGGATAGGGGATTTGATAGGATAGAGGATAGGATAGGATAGAAGATAGGATAGGATAGAGGATACGACAGGATAGAGGATAGGATAGGGGATTTGATAGGATAGATGATAGGGTAGGATAGAGGATAGGATAGAGGATAGGATAGAGAATAGGTTAGTATAGAGAGTAGGAACGGATAGATGATATTGCAGGATAGAGGATAGGATATGATAGAGTATACGATATTATAGTGGGTAGGATAGGATAGACGATAGGATAGGGGATTTGATAGAATAGAGGATAGGATAGGATAGAGGATAGTATAGAGGATAGGATAGGATAGAGGATAGGATACGATAGAGGATTGGATAGAGGATATTATAGGATAGAGGATATGATAGGATAGTGGATAGGATAGGATAGAGGATAGGATAGGATAGAGGATAGGATAGGATAGAGGATAGGATAGGATAGAGGATAGGATAGGATAGAGGATAGGATAGGATAGAGGATAGAATAGGATAGAGGATAGGATAGGATAGAGGATAGGATAGGGGATTTGATAGGATAGAGGATAGGATAGGATAGAAGATAGGATAGGATAGAGGATACGACAGGATAGAGGATAGGATAGGGGATTTGATAGGATAGATGATAGGGTAGGATAGAGGATAGGATAGAGGATAGGATAGAGAATAGGTTAGGATAGAGAGTAGGAACGGATAGATGATATTGCAGGATAGAGGATAGGATATGATAGAGTATACGATATTATAGTGGGTAGGATAGGATAGACGATAGGATAGGGGATTTGATAGAATAGAGGATAGGATAGGATAGAGGATAGGATAGGATAGAGGATAGGGTAGGATAGAGGATAGGATAGGACAGAGGAGAGGGTAGGGGATTTGATAGGATAGAGGATAGGATAGGATAGAAGATAGGATAGGATAGAGGATAGGATAGGATAGAGGATAGGATAGGATAGAGGATAGGATAGGATAAAGGATAGGATAGGATAGAGGATAGGATAGGATAGAGGATACGATAGGATAGAGGATAGGATAGGGGATATGATAGGATAGAGGATAGGATAGGATAGAAGATAGGATAGGATAGAGGATACGACAGGATAGAGGATAGGATAGGGGATTTGATAGGATAGATGATAGGGTAGGATAGAGGATAGGATAGAGGATAGGATAGAGAATAGGTTAGGATAGAGGATAGTATAGAGGATAGGATAGGATAGAGGATAGGATACGATAGAGGATTGGATAGAGGATATGATAGGATAGAGGATATTATAGGATAGAGGATATGATGGGATAGTGGATAGGATAGGATAGAGGATTGGATAGGATAGAGGATAGATGATAGGATAGGATAGAGGATTGGATAGGATACAGGATAGGTTAGGATAGAGGATAGGATAGGGGATTTGATAGGATAGAGGATAGGATAGGATAGAGGATATTATAGGATAGAGGATATGATAGGATAGAGGATAGGATAGGATAGAGGATTGGATAGGATAGAGGATAGGATAGGATAGAGGATAGGATATGATAGAGGATAGCATAGGATAGGATAGAGGATAGGATAGGATAGAGGATAGGATATATGATAGTATAGGATAGAGGATAGGATAGGATAGAGGATAGGATAGGATAGAGGATAGGATAGGATAGAGGATAGGGTAGGGGATTTGATAGGATAGAGGATAGGATAGGATAGAAGATAGGTTAGGATAGAGGATATGATAGGATAGAGGATAGGATACGATAGAGGATATGATAGGATAGTGTATAGGATAGGATAGAGGATTGGATAGGATAGAGGATAGATGATAGGATAGGATAGAGGATTAGATAGGATACAGGATAGGTTAGGATAGAGGATAGGATAGGGGATTTGATAGGATAGAGGATAGGATAGGATAGAAGATAGGATAGGATAGAGGATTGGCTAGGATAGAGGATAGATGATAGGATAGGATAGAGGATAGGATAGGATAGAGGATAGGATAGGATAGAGGATAGGATAGGATAGAGGATAGGATAGCCGATAGATGATAGGATAGGATAGAGGATAGGATAGGATAGAGGATAGGATAGGATAGAGGATAGGATAGGATAGAGGATAGGATAGGATAGAGGATAGGATAGGATAGAGGATAGGATAGGATAGAGGATAGGATAGAGGATAGGATAGGATAGAGGATAGGATAGGGGATTTGATTGGATAGAGGATAGGATAGGATAGAAGATAGGATAGGATAGAGGATACGACAGGATAGAGGATAGGATAGGGGATTTGATAGGAAAGATGATAGCTTAGGATAGAGGATAGGATAGAGAATAGGTTAGGATAGAGAGTAGGAACGGATAGATGATATTATAGGATAGAGGATAGGATATGATAGAGTATACGATATTATAGTGGGTAGGATAGGATAGAGCATAGGTTAGGGGATTGGATAGGATAGGATAGAGGATAGGCTAGGATAGAGGATAGGATAGAGGATAGGATAGGATAGAGGATTGGATAGAGGATAGGATAGGATAGAGGATAGGTTAGGGGATTGGATAGGATAGGATAGAGGATAGGCTAGGATAGAGGATAGGATAGAGGATAGGATAGGATAGAGGACAGGATAGGATAGATGATAGGATAGGATAGAGGATTGGATAGGATACAGGAAAGGATAGACTTGAGGATATATGATAGGATAGGATACAGGATTGGATAGGATACAGGATAGGATAGGATAGACGATAGGATAGGGGATTTGATAGAATAGAGGATAGGATAGGATAGAGGATAGTATAGAGGATAGGATAGGATAGAGGATAGGATAGGATAGAGGATAGGGTAGGATAGAGGATAGGATAGGACAGAGGAGAGGGTAGGGGATTTGATAGGATAGAGGATAGGATAGGATAGAAGATAGGATAGGATAGAGGATAGGATAGGATAGAGGATAGGATACGATAGAAGATTGGATAGAGGATATGATAGGATAGAGGATATTATAGGATAGAGGGTATGATAGGATAGTGGATAGGATAGGGTAGAGGATTGGATAGGATAGAGGGTAGATGATAGGATAGGATAGAGGATTGGATAGGATACAGGATAGGTTAGGATAGAGGATAGGATACAGGATAGGTTAGGATAGAGGATAGGATAGGGGGTTTGATAGGATAGAGGATAGGATAGGATAGAAGATAGGATAGGATAGAGGATAGGATAGGATAGAGGATAGGATAGGATAGAGGATAGGATAGGATAGAGGATAGGATAGGATAGAGGATATGATAGGGGATAGGATAGGATAGTTGATAGGATAGGATAGAGGATAGGATAGGATAGAGGATAGGATAATATAGAGGATAGGATAGGATAGAGGATAGGATAGGATAGAGGATAGGATAGGATAGAGGATAGGATAGGATAGAGGATAGGATAATATAGAGGATAGGATAGGATAGAGGATAGGTTAGGATAGAGGATAGGATAGGATAGAGGATAGGATAGGATAGAGGATAGGATAGGATAGAGGATAGGATAGGATAGAGGATAGGATAGGATAGAGGATAGGATGGGATAGAGGATAGGATAGGATAGAGGATAGGATAGGATAGAGGATAGGATAGGATAGAGGATAGGATAGGATAGAGGATAGGATAGGGTAGAGGATAGGATAGGGGATTTGATAGGATAGATGATAGGATAGGATAGAAGATAGGATAGGATAGAGGATACGACAGGATAGAGGATAGGATAGGGGATTTGATAGGATAGATGATAGGGTAGGATAGAGGATAGGATAGAGGATAGGATAGAGAATAGGTTAGGATAGAGAGTAGGAACGGGTAGATGATATTGCAGGATAGAGGATAGGATGTGATAGAGGATAGGGTAGGATAGAGGATAGGATAGGACAGAGGAGAGGGTAGGGGATTTGATAGGATAGAGGATAGGATAGGATAGAAGATAGGATAGGATAGAGGATAGGATAGGATAGAGGATAGGATACGATAGAAGATTGGATAGAGGATATGATAGGATAGAGGATATTATAGGATAGAGGATATGATAGGATAGTGGATAGGATAGGGTAGAGGATTGGATAGGATAGAGGGTAGATGATAGGATAGGATAGAGGATTGGATAGGATACAGGATAGGTTAGGATAGAGGATAGGATACAGGATAGGTTAGGATAGAGGATAGGATAGGGGGTTTGATAGGATAGAGGATAGGATAGGATAGAAGATAGGATAGGATAGAGGATAGGATAGGATAGAGGATAGGATAGGATAGAGGATAGGATAGGATAGAGGATAGGATAGGATAGAGGATATGATAGGGGATAGGATAGGATAGTTGATAGGATAGGATAGAGGATAGGATAGGATAGAGGATAGGATAATATAGAGGATAGGATAGGATAGAGGATAGGATAGGATAGAGGATAGGATAGGATAGAGGATAGGATAGGATAGAGGATAGGATAATATAGAGGATAGGATAGGATAGAGGATAGGTTAGGATAGAGGATAGGATAGGATAGAGGATAGGATAGGATAGAGGATAGGATAGGATAGAGGATAGGATAGGATAGAGGATAGGATAGGATAGAGGATAGGATAGGATAGAGGATAGGATAGGATAGAGGATAGGATAGGATAGAGGATAGGATAGGATAGAGGATAGGATAGGATAGAGGATAGGATAGGGTAGAGGATAGGATAGGGGATTTGATAGGATAGATGATAGGATAGGATAGAAGATAGGATAGGATAGAGGATACGACAGGATAGAGGATAGGATAGGGGATTTGATAGGATAGATGATAGGGTAGGATAGAGGATAGGATAGAGGATAGGATAGAGAATAGGTTAGGATAGAGAGTAGGAACGGGTAGATGATATTGCAGGATAGAGGATAGGATGTGATAGAGTATACGATATTATAGTGGGTAGGATAGGATAGACGATATAATAGGGGATTTGATAGAATAGAGGATAGGATAGGATAGAGGACAGTATAGAGGATAGGATAGCATAGAGGATAGGATACGATAGAGGATTGGATAGAGGATATGATAGGATAGAGGATCTATAGGATAGAGGATATGATAGGATAGTGGATAGGATAGGATAGAGGATTGGCTAGGATAGAGGATAGATGATAGGATAGGATAGAGGATAGGATAGGATACAAGATAGGATAGGATAGAGGATAGGATAGGATAGGGGATTTGATAGGATAGAGGATAGGATAGGATACAAGATAGGATAGGATAGAGGATAGGATAGGATAGAGGATAGGATAGGATAGAGGATAGGATAGGATAGAGGATAGGATAGGATAGAGGATAGGATAGTATAGAGGATAGGATAGGATAGAGGATAGGATAGGATAGAGGATATTATAGGATAGAGGATATGATAGGGTAGAGGATAGGATAGGATAGAGGATTGGATAGGATAGAGGATAGGATAGGATAGAGGATAGGATAGAGGATAGGATAGAGGATAGGATAGAGGATAGGATAGAGGATAGGATAGGATAGAGGATAGGATAGGATAGAGGATAGGATAGGATAGAGGATAGGATAGATGATAGTATAGGATAGAGGATAGAATAGGATAGAGGATAGGATAGGATAGAGGATAGGATAGGATAGAGGATAGGATAGGATAGAGGATAGGATAGGGGATTTGATAGGATAGAGGATAGGATAGGATAGAAGATAGGATAGGATAGAGGATACGACAGGATAGAGGATAGGATAGGGGATTTGATAGGATAGATGATAGGGTAGGATAGAGGATAGGATAGAGGATAGGATAGAGAATAGGTTAGTATAGAGAGTAGGAACGGATAGATGATATTGCAGGATAGATGATAGGATATGATAGAGTATACGATATTATAGTGGGTATTATAGGATAGAGGATATGATAGGATAGTGGATAGGATAGGATAGAGGATTGGATAGGATAGAGGATAGATGATAGGATAGGATAGAGGATTGGATAGGATACAGGATAGGATAGGATAGAGGATAGGATAGGATAGAGGATAGGATAGGATAGAGGATAGGATAGGATAGAGGATAGAGGATAGGATAGGATAGAGGATTGGATAGGATACAGGAAAGGATAGGATTGAGGATAGGCTAGGATGGAGGATAGGATAGGATAGAGGGCAGGATAGGATAGAGGATAGGATAGGATAGAGGATAGGATAGGATAGAGGCTAGCATAGGATAGAGGATAGGATAGGATAGAGGATAGTATAGAGGATAGGATAGGATAGAGGATAGGATACGATAGAGGATTGGATAGAGGATATGATAGGATAGAGGATCTATAGGATAGAGGATATGATAGGATAGTGGATAGGATAGGATAGAGGATTGGATAGGATAGAGGATAGATGATAGGATAGGATAGAGGATTGGATAGGATACAGGATACGATAGGATAGAGGATAGGATAGGATAGTTGATAGGATAGGATAGAGGATAGGATAGGATAGAGGATAGGATAATATAGAGGATAGGATAGGATAGAGGATAGGATAGGATAGAGGATAGGATAGGATAGAGGATAGGATAGGATAAAGGATAGGATAGGATAGAGGATAGGATAGGATAGAGGATACGATAGGATAGAGGATAGGATAGGGGATATGATAGGATAGAGGATAGGATAGGATAGAAGATAGGATAGGATAGAGGATACGACAGGATAGAGGATAGGATAGGGGATTTGATAGGATAGATGATAGGGTAGGATAGAGGATAGGATAGAGGATAGGATAGAGAATAGGTTAGGATAGAGGATAGTATAGAGGATAGGATAGGATAGAGGATAGGATACGATAGAGGATTGGATAGAGGATATGATAGGATAGAGGATATTATAGGATAGAGGATATGATGGGATAGTGGATAGGATAGGATAGAGGATTGGATAGGATAGAGGATAGGCTAGGATAGAGGATAGGATAGGATAGAGGATAGCATAGGATAGGATAGAGGATAGGATAGGATAGAGGATAGGATAGGATAGAGGATAGGATAGGATAGAGGATAGGATAGGATAGAGGATAGGATAGGGGATTTGATAGGATAGAGGATAGGATAGGATAGAGGATAGGATAGGATAGAGGATATTATAGGATAGAGGATATGATAGGATAGAGGATAGGATAGGATAGAGGATTGGATAGGATAGAGGATAGGGTAGGGGATTTGATAGGATAGAGGATAGGATAGGATAGAAGATAGGTTAGGATAGAGGATATGATAGGATAGAGGATAGGATACGATAGAGGATATGATAGGATAGTGTATAGGATAGGATAGAGGATTGGATAGGATAGAGGATAGATGATAGGATAGGATAGAGGATTAGATAGGATACAGGATAGGTTAGGATAGAGGATAGGATAGGATAGAGGATAGGATAGGGGATAGGATAGTATAGACGATAGGATAGGATAGAGGATAGGATAGGATAGAGGATAGGATAGGATAGAGGATAGGGTAGGATAGAGGATAGCATAGGATAGAGGATAGGATAGGTTAGAGGATAGGATAGGATAGAGGATAGGATAGGATAGAGGATAGGATAGGATAGAGGATAGGATAGGATAGAGGATAGGATAGGATAGAGGATAGCATAGGATAGGATAGAGGATAGGATAGGATAGAGGATAGGATAGGATAGAGGATAGGATAGGATAGAGGATAGGATATATGATAGTATAGGATAGAGGATAGGATAGGATAGAGGATAGGATAGGATAGAGGATAGGATAGGATAGAGGATAGGGTAGGGGATTTGATAGGATAGAGGATAGGATAGGATAGAAGATAGGTTAGGATAGAGGATATGATAGGATAGAGGATAGGATACGATAGAGGATATGATAGGATAGTGTATAGGATAGGATAGAGGATTGGATAGGATAGAGGATAGATGATAGGATAGGATAGAGGATTAGATAGGATACAGGATAGGTTAGGATAGAGGATAGGATAGGATAGAGGATAGGATAGGGGATAGGATAGTATAGACGATAGGATAGGATAGAGGATAGGATAGGATAGAGGATAGGATAGGATAGAGGATAGGGTAGGATAGAGGATAGCATAGGATAGAGGATAGGATAGGTTAGAGGATAGGATAGGATAGAGGATAGGATAGGATAGAGGATAGGATAGGATAGAGGATAGGATAGGATAGAGGATAGGATAGGATAGAGGATAGGATAGTATAGAGGATAGGATAGGATAGAGGATAGGATAGGATAGAGGATATTATAGGATAGAGGATATGATAGGGTAGAGGATAGGATAGGATAGAGGATTGGATAGGATAGAGGATAGGATAGGATAGAGGATAGGATAGAGGATAGGATAGAGGATAGGATAGAGGATAGGATAGGATAGAGGATAGGATAGGATAGAGGATAGGATAGGATAGAGGATAGGATAGGATAGAGGATAGCATAGGATAGAGGATAGGATAGGATAGAGGATAGGATAGGATAGAGGATAGGATAGGATAGAGTATAGGATAGGATAGAGGATAGGATAGGATAGAGGATAGGATAGGATAGAGGATAGGATAGGATAGAGGATAGGATAGGATAGAGGATAGGATAGGATAGAGGATAGGATAGGATAGAGGATAGGATAGGATAGAGGATAGGATAGGATAGAGGATAGGATAGATGATAGTATAGGATAGAGGATAGGATAGGATAGAGGATAGAATAGGATAGAGGATAGGATAGAGGATAGGATAGGATAGAGGATAGGATAGGATAGAGGATAGGATAGGATAGAGGATAGGATAGGATAGAGGATAGGATAGGAGAGAGGATAGGATAGGATAGAGGATAGGATAGGATAGAGGATATAATAGACGATAGGATAGGATAGAGCATAGGATAGGATAGAGGATAGGATAGGATAGAGGATAGGATAGGATAGAGGATATGATAGGATAGATGATAGGATAGGATAGAGGATAGGATAGGATAGAGGATAGGATAGGATAGAGGATAGGATAGGAAAGAGGATAGGATAGAGGATAGGATAGGATAGAGGATAGGATAGGGGATTTGATTGGATAGAGGATAGGATAGGATAGAAGATAGGATAGGATAGAGGATACGACAGGATAGAGGATAGGATAGGGGATTTGATAGGATAGATGATAGCTTAGGACAGAGGATAGGTTAGAGGATAGGATAGAGAATAGGTTAGGATAGAGAGTAGGAACGGATAGATGATATTATAGGATAGAGGATAGGATATGATAGAGTATACGATATTATAGTGGGTAGGATAGGATAGAGCATAGGTTAGGGGATTGGATAGGATAGGATAGAGGATAGGCTAGGATAGAGGATAGGATAGAGGATAGGATAGGATAGAGGATTGGATAGAGGATAGGATAGGATAGAGGATAGGTTAGGGGATTGGATAGGATAGGATAGAGTATAGGCTAGGATAGAGGATAGGATAGAGGATAGGATAGGATAGAGGACAGGATAGGATAGACGATAGGATAGGATAGAGGATTGGATAGGATACAGGAAAGGATAGACTTGAGGATATATGATAGGATAGGATACAGGATTGGATAGGATACAGGATAGGATAGGATAGACGATAGGATAGGGGATTTGATAGAATAGAGGATAGGATAGGATAGAGGATAGTATAGAGGATAGGATAGGATAGAGGATAGGATAGGATAGAGGATAGGGTAGGACAGAGGAGAGGGTAGGGGATTTGATAGGATAGAGGATAGGATAGGATAGAAGATAGGATAGGATAGAGGATAGGATAGGATAGAGGATAGGATAGGATAGAGGATAGGATAGGATAGAGGATAGGATAGGATAGAGGATAGGATAGGATAGAGGATAGGATAGGATAGAGGATAGGATAGGGGATTTGATAGGATAGAGGATAGGATAGGATAGAAGATAGGATAGGATAGAGGATACGACAGGATAGAGGATAGGATAGGGGATTTGATAGGATAGATGATAGGGTAGGATAGAGGATAGGATAGAGGATAGGATAGAGAATAGGATAGTATAGAGAGTAGGAACGGATAGATGATATTGCAGGATAGAGGATAGGATATGATAGAGTATACGATATTATAGTGGGTAGGATAGGATAGACGATAGGATAGGGGATTTGATAGAATAGAGGATAGGATAGGATAGAGGATAGTATAGAGGATAGGATAGGATAGAGGATAGGATACGATAGAGGATTGGATAGAGGATATGATAGGATAGAGGATATTATAGGATAGAGGATATGATAGGATAGTGGATAGGATAGGATAGAGGATAGGATAGGATAGAGGATAGGATAGGATAGAGGATAGGATAGGATAGAGGATAGGATAGGATAGAGGATAGGATAGGATAGAGGATAGGATAGGATAGAGGATAGGATAGGATAGAGGATAGGATAGGATAGAGGATAGGATAGGATAGAGGATAGGATAGGGGATTTGATAGGATAGAGGATAGGATAGGATAGAAGATAGGATAGGATAGAGGATACGACAGGATAGAGGATAGGATAGGGGATTTGATAGGATAGATGATAGGGTAGGATAGAGGATAGGATAGTGGATAGGATAGAGAGTAGGAACGGATAGATGATATTGCAGGATAGAGGATAGGATATGATAGAGTATACGATATTATAGTGGGTAGGATAGGATAGACGATAGGATAGGGGATTTGATAGAATAGAGGATAGGATAGGATAGAGGATAGGATAGGATAGAGGATAGGGTAGGATAGAGGATAGGATAGGACAGAGGAGAGGGTAGGGGATTTGATAGGATAGAGGATAGGATAGGATAGAGGATAGGATAGGATAGAGGATAGGATAGGATAGAGGATAGGATAGAGGATAGGATAGGATAGAGGATAGGATAGGGGATTTGATTGGATAGAGGATAGGATAGGATAGAAGATAGGATAGGATAGAGGATACGACAGGATAGAGGATAGGATAGGGGATTTGATAGGATAGATGATAGCTTAGGACAGAGGATAGGTTAGAGGATAGGATAGAGAATAGGTTAGGATAGAGAGTAGGAACGGATAGATGATATTATAGGATAGAGGATAGGATATGATAGAGTATACGATATTATAGTGGGTAGGATAGGATAGAGCATAGGTTAGGGGATTGGATAGGATAGGATAGAGGATAGGATAGAGGATAGGATAGGATAGAGGATTGGATAGAGGATAGGATAGGATAGAGGATAGGTTAGGGGATTGGATAGGATAGGATAGAGGATAGGCTAGGATAGAGGATAGGATAGAGGATAGGATAGGATAGAGGACAGGATAGGATAGATGATAGGATAGGATAGAGGATTGGATAGGATACAGGAAAGGATAGACTTGAGGATATATGATAGGATAGGATACAGGATTGGATAGGATACAGGATAGGATAGGATAGACGATAGGATAGGGGATTTGATAGAATAGAGGATAGGATAGGATAGAGGATAGTATAGAGGATAGGATAGGATAGAGGATAGGATAGGATAGAGGATAGGGTAGGACAGAGGAGAGGGTAGGGGATTTGATAGGATAGAGGATAGGAAAGGATAGAAGATAGGATAGGATAGAGGATAGGATAGGATAGAGGATAGGATAGGATAGAGGATAGGATAGGATAGAGGATAGGATAGGATAGAGGATAGGATAGGATAGAGGATAGGATAGGATAGAGGATAGGATAGGGGATTTGATAGGATAGAGGATAGGATAGGATAGAAGATAGGATAGGATAGAGGATACGACAGGATAGAGGATAGGATAGGGGATTTGATAGGATAGATGATAGGGTAGGATAGAGGATAGGATAGAGGATAGGATAGAGAATAGGTTAGTATAGAGAGTAGGAACGGATAGATGATATTGCAGGATAGAGGATAGGATATGATAGAGTATACGATATTATAGTGGGTAGGATAGGATAGACGATAGGATAGGGGATTTGATAGAATAGAGGATAGGATAGGATAGAGGATAGTATAGAGGATAGGATAGGATAGAGGATAGGATACGATAGAGGATTGGATAGAGGATATGATAGGATAGAGGATATTATAGGATAGAGGATATGATAGGATAGTGGATAGGATAGGATAGAGGATAGGATAGGATAGAGGATAGGATAGGATAGAGGATAGGATAGGATAGAGGATAGGATAGGATAGAGGATAGGATAGGATAGAGGATAGAATAGGATAGAGGATAGGATAGGATAGAGGATAGGATAGGGGATTTGATAGGATAGAGGATAGGATAGGATAGAAGATAGGATAGGATAGAGGATACGACAGGATAGAGGATAGGATAGGGGATTTGATAGGATAGATGATAGGGTAGGATAGAGGATAGGATAGAGGATAGGATAGAGAATAGGTTAGGATAGAGAGTAGGAACGGATAGATGATATTGCAGGATAGAGGATAGGATATGATAGAGTATACGATATTATAGTGGGTAGGATAGGATAGACGATAGGATAGGGGATTTGATAGAATAGAGGATAGGATAGGATAGAGGATAGGATAGGATAGAGGATAGGGTAGGATAGAGGATAGGATAGGACAGAGGAGAGGGTAGGGGATTTGATAGGATAGAGGATAGGATAGGATAGAAGATAGGATAGGATAGAGGATAGGATAGGATAGAGGATAGGATAGGATAGAGGATAGGATAGGATAAAGGATAGGATAGGATAGAGGATAGGATAGGATAGAGGATACGATAGGATAGAGGATAGGATAGGGGATATGATAGGATAGAGGATAGGATAGGATAGAAGATAGGATAGGATAGAGGATACGACAGGATAGAGGATAGGATAGGGGATTTGATAGGATAGATGATAGGGTAGGATAGAGGATAGGATAGAGGATAGGATAGAGAATAGGTTAGGATAGAGGATAGTATAGAGGATAGGATAGGATAGAGGATAGGATACGATAGAGGATTGGATAGAGGATATGATAGGATAGAGGATATTATAGGATAGAGGATATGATGGGATAGTGGATAGGATAGGATAGAGGATTGGATAGGATAGAGGATAGATGATAGGATAGGATAGAGGATTGGATAGGATACAGGATAGGTTAGGATAGAGGATAGGATAGGGGATTTGATAGGATAGAGGATAGGATAGGATAGAGGATATTATAGGATAGAGGATATGATAGGATAGAGGATAGGATAGGATAGAGGATTGGATAGGATAGAGGATAGGATAGGATAGAGGATAGGATATGATAGAGGATAGCATAGGATAGGATAGAGGATAGGATAGGATAGAGGATAGGATATATGATAGTATAGGATAGAGGATAGGATAGGATAGAGGATAGGATAGGATAGAGGATAGGATAGGATAGAGGATAGGGTAGGGGATTTGATAGGATAGAGGATAGGATAGGATAGAAGATAGGTTAGGATAGAGGATATGATAGGATAGAGGATAGGATACGATAGAGGATATGATAGGATAGTGTATAGGATAGGATAGAGGATTGGATAGGATAGAGGATAGATGATAGGATAGGATAGAGGATTAGATAGGATACAGGATAGGTTAGGATAGAGGATAGGATAGGGGATTTGATAGGATAGAGGATAGGATAGGATAGAAGATAGGATAGGATAGAGGATAGGATAGGATAGAGGATAGGGTAGGATAGAGGATAGCATAGGATAGAGGATAGGATAGGATAGAGGATAGGATAGGATAGAGGATAGGATAGGATAGAGGATAGGATAGGATAGAGGATAGGATAGGATAGAGGATAGGATTGGGGATTTGATAGGATAGAGGATAGGATAGGATAGAAGATAGGATAGGATAGAGGATACGACAGGATAGAGGATAGGATAGGGGATTTGATAGGATAGATGATAGGGTAGGATAGAGGATAGGATAGAGGATAGGATAGAGAATAGGTTAGGATAGAGAGTAGGAACGGATAGATGATATTGCAGGATAGAGGATAGGATATGATAGAGTATACGATATTATAGTGGGTAGGATAGGATAGACGATAGGATAGGGGATTTGATAGAATAGAGGATAGGATAGGATAGAGGATAGTATAGAGGATAGGATAGGATAGAGGATATTATAGGATAGAGGATATGATAGGATAGTGGATAGGATAGGATAGAGGATAGATGATAGGATAGGATAGAGGATTGGATAGGATACAGGATAGGTTAGGATAGAGGATAGGATAGGGGATTTGATAGGATAGAGGATAGGGTAGGATAGAAGATAGGATAGGATAGAGGATAGGATAGGATAGAGGATAGGATAGGATAGAGGATAGGATAGGATAGAGGATAGGATAGGATAGAGGATAGGATAGGATAGAGGATAGGATAGTATAGAGGATAGGATAGGATAGAGGATAGGATAGGATAGAGGATATTGTAGGATAGAGGATATGATAGGATAGAGGATTGGATAGGATAGAGGATTGGATAGGATAGAGGATAGGATAGGATAGAGGATAGGATAGAGGATAGGATAGGATAGAGGATAGGATAGGATAGAGGATAGGATAGGATAGAGGATAGGATAGGATAGAGGATAGGATAGGATAGAGGATAGGATAGGATAGATGATAGGATAGGATAGAGGATAGGATAGGATAGAGGATAGGATAGGATAGAGGATAGGATAGGATAGAGGATAGGATAGGATAGAGGATAGGATAGGATAGAGGATAGGATAGGATAGAGGATAGGATAGGATAGAGGATAGGATAGACGATAGGATAGGATAGAGCATAGGATAGGATAGAGGATAGGATAGGATAGAGGATAGGATAGTATAGACGATAGGATAGGATAGAGGATAGGATAGGATAGAGGATAGAGGATAGGATAGGATAGAGGATAGGATAGGATAGAGGATAGGATAGGATAGAGGATAGGATAGGATAGAGGATATGATAGGATAGAGGATAGGATAGGATAGAGGATAGGATAGGATAGAGGATAGGATAGGATACAGGATAGGATAGGGGATTTGATAGGATAGAGGATAGGATAGGATAGAAGATAGGATAGGATAGAGGATACGACAGGATAGAGGATAGGATAGGGGATTTGATAGGATAGATGATAGAGGATAGGCTAGGATAGAGGATAGGATAGAGGATAGGATAGGATAGAGGACAGGATAGGATAGATGATAGGATAGGATAGAGGATTGGATAGGATACAGGAAAGGATAGACTTGAGGATATATGATAGGATAGGATACAGGATTGGATAGGATACAGGATAGGATAGGATAGACGATAGGATAGGGGATTTGATAGAATAGAGGATAGGATAGGATAGAGGATAGTATAGAGGATAGGATAGGATAGAGGATAGGATAGGATAGAGGATAGGGTAGGACAGAGGAGAGGGTAGGGGATTTGATAGGATAGAGGATAGGAAAGGATAGAAGATAGGATAGGATAGAGGATAGGATAGGATAGAGGATAGGATAGGATAGAGGATAGGATAGGATAGAGGATAGGATAGGATAGAGGATAGGATAGGATAGAGGATAGGATAGGATAGAGGATAGGATAGGGGATTTGATAGGATAGAGGATAGGATAGGATAGAAGATAGGATAGGATAGAGGATACGACAGGATAGAGGATAGGATAGGGGATTTGATAGGATAGATGATAGGGTAGGATAGAGGATAGGATAGAGGATAGGATAGAGAATAGGTTAGTATAGAGAGTAGGAACGGATAGATGATATTGCAGGATAGAGGATAGGATATGATAGAGTATACGATATTATAGTGGGTAGGATAGGATAGACGATAGGATAGGGGATTTGATAGAATAGAGGATAGGATAGGATAGAGGATAGTATAGAGGATAGGATAGGATAGAGGATAGGATACGATAGAGGATTGGATAGAGGATATGATAGGATAGAGGATATTATAGGATAGAGGATATGATAGGATAGTGGATAGGATAGGATAGAGGATAGGATAGGATAGAGGATAGGATAGGATAGAGGATAGGATAGGATAGAGGATAGGATAGGATAGAGGATAGGATAGGATAGAGGATAGAATAGGATAGAGGATAGGATAGGATAGAGGATAGGATAGGGGATTTGATAGGATAGAGGATAGGATAGGATAGAAGATAGGATAGGATAGAGGATACGACAGGATAGAGGATAGGATAGGGGATTTGATAGGATAGATGATAGGGTAGGATAGAGGATAGGATAGAGGATAGGATAGAGAATAGGTTAGGATAGAGAGTAGGAACGGATAGATGATATTGCAGGATAGAGGATAGGATATGATAGAGTATACGATATTATAGTGGGTAGGATAGGATAGACGATAGGATAGGGGATTTGATAGAATAGAGGATAGGATAGGATAGAGGATAGGATAGGATAGAGGATAGGGTAGGATAGAGGATAGGATAGGACAGAGGAGAGGGTAGGGGATTTGATAGGATAGAGGATAGGATAGGATAGAAGATAGGATAGGATAGAGGATAGGATAGGATAGAGGATAGGATAGGATAGAGGATAGGATAGGATAAAGGATAGGATAGGATAGAGGATAGGATAGGATAGAGGATACGATAGGATAGAGGATAGGATAGGGGATATGATAGGATAGAGGATAGGATAGGATAGAAGATAGGATAGGATAGAGGATACGACAGGATAGAGGATAGGATAGGGGATTTGATAGGATAGATGATAGGGTAGGATAGAGGATAGGATAGAGGATAGGATAGAGAATAGGTTTTGGATAGAGGATAGTATAGAGGATAGGATAGGATAGAGGATAGGATACGATAGAGGATTGGATAGAGGATATGATAGGATAGAGGATATTATAGGATAGAGGATATGATGGGATAGTGGATAGGATAGGATAGAGGATTGGATAGGATAGAGGATAGATGATAGGATAGGATAGAGGATTGGATAGGATACAGGATAGGTTAGGATAGAGGATAGGATAGGGGATTTGATAGGATAGAGGATAGGATAGGATAGAGGATATTATAGGATAGAGGATATGATAGGATAGAGGATAGGATAGGATAGAGGATTGGATAGGATAGAGGATAGGATAGGATAGAGGATAGGATAGGATAGAGGATAGCATAGGATAGGATAGAGGATAGGATAGGATAGAGGATAGGATATATGATAGTATAGGATAGAGGATAGGATAGGATAGAGGATAGGATAGGATAGAGGATAGGATAGGATAGAGGATAGGGTAGGGGATTTGATAGGATAGAGGATAGGATAGGATAGAAGATAGGTTAGGATAGAGGATATGATAGGATAGAGGATAGGATACGATAGAGGATATGATAGGATAGTGTATAGGATAGGATAGAGGATTGGATAGGATAGAGGATAGATGATAGGATAGGATAGAGGATTAGATAGGATACAGGATAGGTTAGGATAGAGGATAGGATAGGGGATTTGAAGGATAGATAGGAGGATAGGATAGGATAGAAGATAGGATAGGATAGAGGATAGGATAGGATAGAGGATAGGGTAGGATAGAGGATAGCATAGGATAGAGGATAGGATAGGATAGAGGATAGGATAGGATAGAGGATAGGATAGGATAGAGGATAGGATAGGATAGAGGATAGGATAGGATAGAGGATAGGATTGGGGATTTGATAGGATAGAGGATAAGGATAGGATAGAAGATAGGATAGGATAGAGGATACGACAGGATAGAGGATAGGATAGGGGATTTGATAGGATAGATGATAGGGTAGGATAGAGGATAGGATAGAGGATAGGATAGAGAATAGGTTAGGATAGAGAGTAGGAACGGATAGATGATATTGCAGGATAGAGGATAGGATATGATAGAGTATACGATATTATAGTGGGTAGGATAGGATAGACGATAGGATAGGGGATTTGATAGAATAGAGGATAGGATAGGATAGAGGATAGTATAGAGGATAGGATAGGATAGAGGATATTATAGGATAGAGGATATGATAGGATAGTGGATAGGATAGGATAGAGGATAGATGATAGGATAGGATAGAGGATTGGATAGGATACAGGATAGGTTAGGATAGAGGATAGGATAGGGGATTTGATAGGATAGAGGATAGGGTAGGATAGAAGATAGGATAGGATAGAGGATAGGATAGGATAGAGGATAGGATAGGATAGAGGATAGGATAGGATAGAGGATAGGATAGGATAGAGGATAGGATAGGATAGAGGATAGGATAGTATAGAGGATAGGATAGGATAGAGGATAGGATAGGATAGAGGATATTGTAGGATAGAGGATATGATAGGATAGAGGATTGGATAGGATAGAGGATTGGATAGGATAGAGGATAGGATAGGATAGAGGATAGGATAGAGGATAGGATAGGATAGAGGATAGGATAGGATAGAGGATAGGATAGGATAGAGGATAGGATAGGATAGAGGATAGGATAGGATAGAGGATAGGATAGGATAGATGATAGGATAGGATAGAGGATAGGATAGGATAGAGGATAGGATAGGATAGAGGATAGGATAGGATAGAGGATAGGATAGGATAGAGGATAGGATAGGATAGAGGATAGGATAGGATAGAGGATAGGATAGGATAGAGGATAGGATAGACGATAGGATAGGATAGAGCATAGGATAGGATAGAGGATAGGATAGGATAGAGGATAGGATAGTATAGACGATAGGATAGGATAGAGTATATTATAGGATAGAGGATATGATAGGATAGAGGATAGGATAGGATAGAGGATTGGATAGGATAGAGGATAGGATAGGATAGAGGATAGGATAGAGGATAGGATAGAGGATAGGATAGGATAGAGGATAGGATAGGATAGAGGATAGGATAGGATAGAGGATAGGATAGGATAGAGGATAGGATAGGATAGAGGAATAGGATAGGATAGAGGATAGCATAGGATAGAGGATAGGATAGGATAGAGGATAGGATAGGATAGAGGATAGGATAGTATAGAGGATAGGATAGGATAGAGGATAGGATAGGATAGAGGATATTATAGGATAGGGGATATGATAGGATAGAGGATAGGATAGGATAGAGGATAGGATAGGATAGAGGATAGGATAGGATAGAGGATAGGATAGGATGGAGGATAGGATAGTATAGAGGATAGGATAGGATAGAGGATAGGATAGGATAGAGTATATTATAGGATAGAGGATATGATAGGATAGAGGATAGGATAGGATAGAGGATTGGATAGGATAGAGGATAGGATAGGATAGAGGATAGGATAGAGGATAGGATAGAGGATAGGATAGGATAGAGGATAGGATAGGATAGAGGATAGGATAGGATAGAGGATAGGATAGGATAGAGGATAGCATAGGATAGAGGATAGGATAGGATAGAGGATAGGATAGGATAGAGGATAGGATAGGATAGAGGATAGGATAGGATAGAGGATAGGATAGGATAGAGGATAGGATAGGATAGAGGATAGGATAGACGATAGGATAGGATAGAGCATAGGATAGGATAGAGGATAGGATAGGATAGAGGATAGGATAGTATAGGCGATAGGATAGGATAGAGGATAGGATAGGATAGGATAGAGGATAGGATAGGATAGAGGATAGGATAGGATAGAGGATCACCGGATTGACATGCGCGCGCAGAGCACGGGTGCCCCCAGGAGTCTAGGGACGGACGGGGAGGAGTTAGTGGGTATACTCGGCGTTGCACCAACCAGCCGAGGAGTCCCACATAACCCGGACCACCCCCCCCGGGGGGGTTCGGGTATCCGTAACGAGATTACCTCCTCGAAAAAAAAAAAAAAAAAAAAAAAAAAATAGGATAGGATAGAGGATAGGATAGGATACAGGATAGGATAGGGGATTTGATAGGATAGATCACAGTATAGGATAGAGGATAGGATAGGATAGAGGATAGGATAGGATAGAGGATAGGATAGGATAGACGATAGGATAGTATAGAGGATAGGATAGGATAGAGGATAGGATAGGATAGAGGATATTATAGGATAGAGGATATGATAGGATAGAGGATAGGATAGGATAGAGGATAGGATAGGATAGACGATAGGATAGGATAGAGGATAGGATAGGATAGAGGATAGGATAGGATAGAGGATAGGATAGGATAGAGGATAGGATAGGATAGAGGATAGGATAGGATAGAGGATAGGATAGGATAGAGGATAGGATAGGATAGAGGATAGGATATAATAGAGGATATTATAGGATAGAGGATATGATAGGATAGAGGATAGGATGGGATGGAGGATTGGATAGGATAGAGGATAGGATAGGATAGTGAATAGGATAGGATAGAGGATAGGATAGGATAGAGGATAGGATAGGATAGAGGATAGGATAGGATAGAGGATAGGATAGACGAGAGGATAGGATAGAGGATAGGATAGGATAGAGGATATGATAGGATAGATGATAGGATAGGATAGAGGATAGGATAGGATAGAGGATAGGATAGGATAGAGGATAGGATAGGATAGAGGATAGGATAGGATAGAGGATAGGATAGGGTAGAGGATAGAATAGGATAGAGGATAGGATAGGATAGAGAATAGGATAGGATAGAGGATAGGATAGGATAGAGGATAGGATAGGATAGAGGATAGGATAGGATAGAGGATAGGATAGACGATAGGATAGGATAGAGCATAGGATAGGATAGAGGATAGGATAGGATAGAGGATAGGATAGGATAGAGGATATGATAGGATAGATGATAGGATAGGATAGAGGATAGGATAGGATAGAGGATAGGATAGGATAGAGGATAGGATAGGATAGAGGATAGGATAGAGGATAGGATAGAATAGAGGATAGGATAGGTGATTTGATTGGATAGAGGATAGGATAGGATAGAAGGTAGGAAAGGATAGAGGATACGACAGGATAGAGGATAGGATAGGGGATTTGATAGGATAGATGATAGCTTAGGATAGAGGATAGGATAGAGGATAGGATAGAGAATAGGTTAGGATAGAGAGTAGGAACGGATAGATGATATTATAGGATAGAGGATAGGATATGATAGAGTATACGATATTATAGTGGGTAGGATTGGATAGAGCATAGGATAGAGGATAGGATAGGATAGAAGATAGGATAGGATAGAGGATAGGATAGGATAGAGGATAGGATATGATAGAAGATAGGATAGGATAGAGGATAGGATAGGATAGAGGATAGGATAGAGGATAGGATAGAGGATAGGATAGAGGATAGGATAGAGGATAGGATAGAGGATAGGATAGAGGATAGGATAGGATAGAGGATAGGATAGGATAGAGGATAGGATAGGATAGAGGATAGGATAGGATAGAGGATAGGATAGGATAGAGGATAGGATAGGATAGAGGATAGGATAGGATAGAGGATAGGATAGGATAGAGGATAGGATAGGATAGAGGATAGGATAGGATAGGATAGAGGATAGGATAGACGATAGGATAGGATAGATCATAGGATAGGATAGAGGATAGGATAGGATAGAGGATAGGATAGTATAGAGGATTGGATAGGATAGAGGATAGGGTAGGGTAGGATAGAGGATAGGATAGGACAGAGGATAGGGTAGGGGATTTGATAGGATAGAGGATAGGATAGGATAGAAGATAGGATAGGATAGAGGATAGGATAGGATAGTGGATAGGATAGTGTTGAATGTTGGATCTTATTGGATGATTAGGTGGTGTGCAGGAAGAGATCTAACACTGTATTTAAATGTTGTAATGTGGAGTATAATAATGAATAATGTAGTGAATATATAAAGGTTACATTTGTCGAACACCTCGTGTTTACTTGAGAGAGCGCCGAAATCCAACTAACACGCATCTACGTATCGCACGCCGCGCAGGCACCGTTCAGTGGCGCTCAACTCGTACAGTGGTTCTCACACCGCTCATTGGAACTAAATTTACTCGCTTCCCAACACGCCTCCTTAAATTTAGTTTTTTTATTTAACAAATCTTTAATTCTTCTCTGAACTTTTCAAACTTAGTACGTCCTAATGACTTAGTAAAGATATCTGCAGGATTTTCCTCTGAATCTATTTTTATTACATTAATCTCTCTATTTAAATAATTTTCATTTACAAAATGATAGTGCGTTTCTATGTACTTAGATTTCTTTGTTAAATTTCCAAATTTACTTATACTGATTGCACCTGCGTTATCCTCATAAATTTGTATCGGCTCATTAATCTTTATTTCAAAATCCTTTAATAATTCTTTAATTAATTTAACCTCACTCACGCATACAGACAACGCAACATACTCTGCTTCTGTGGATGATTTTGTTACAATATCTTGTTTCTTTGATTTCCAGAAAATACTATTACCATACATTCTTATTACATATCCAGTCGTGGATTTTCTATCAACTATATCTCCCGCCCAATCAGCATCTACACAACAATCTAATATATCTGCGTTCAGATTTTTCTCAAATTTTAACTTTAATTCTTTGGTGTAATATAAATATTTTAATATTCTTAAAGCGTATTTATAATGACTTTGGTCATGGCAATTTTGGAATCTGCTTAGATAGTTAACACAATAACAAATATCCGGTCTAGTACTCGAACTTATATATAAAAGTGCACCGATTAAATTTCTATACTTTAAGTCACTTGATGCTGATAGTGCGGGTTCACATTTTAAATTTTGCTCCATCGGCGTCGCATATAATTTTGCATCTTTGATTTCATATTTTGTTGCCAATGATTTAATATAACTTTCCTGATCTAGCGTCATACTTTTATTTTTATACTCATAGTTAATATTTATGCCTAGATACGTTCTTATTTGGCCCATGTCTTTCATTCGAAATTTTACTGCTAATTTCCTTTTAATATATTCCATTAATTTTCTACTTTGACCACAAATTAGTAAATCATCAACAAAAATAATTAAGTAAACTTTTTTATCATTAATTTTTATAATGTATAAACAATAATCAATCTTACTCTTCTCAAATCCTAAATCTAACAAAAATTTATCCAAGCACTCATACCATGCGCGTGGACTTTCGCGTAGTCCGTACAATGATTTTTCGAGCTTACACACTCTCCCTGTGTTATCGTCATAACCTTGAGGTTGTTTCACATACACTTCCGACTTTATTTTCCCGTTAAGGAATGCGGCTTCTACATCCATTTGGTCTATTTCTAAATCGTTTTGCACACAGTAATTTAACAGAATTTTTAATGTTTGTGTCCTTGCTACTGGCGAATAAATGTCTTCAAGTATTTCTCTTTGTTGAAACCCTCTTACTACAATTCTAGCCTTAAACTGATTCTCAGCCTTTTTTGTATACACCCATTTTAAATCTAATATTTTTTTATCTTTTGGTTTCTCAACTAATTTCCACGTATCATTTCTTTTTAAACATTCAATCTCTTTGTTCATCGCATCTCGCCAATTTTCACTATCATTACTGTTTATAGCCTCGTTGTAATTTTCCGGACTATCTACGCTTACATAATTTACGTAAATACAATTTGTTACTGGATCTCCATATCGCTTTACAGGATTTTTCTTTCTTTCTGACCTTCTTACTGGTTCTAACTTTTGAATACTTGTATTGGGTTGAATATTTACATTGTTTCCATTATTTTCCCTACCATCATTTTCAATACTATCATTTTCATCAATTATGCTTTGTTGATCTATCTCACTTCCATTTAAACTATTATCAGTAATTTCATCGTTACCTTTGAACCCAACTAACTTTACGTTTTCATCGATAATATCTACATGTTTGGCTACAACAATTTTATTATTTATGAGAATCCTATAGCCTACATCTTCATAACCGACTAAAATTCCTAAATCGGCTTTTCTATCCCATTTGTTTTTTCTTTTTATCTCCGGAACTTTAACAAAAACTCTACTCCCGTACAGTTTCAAATTTTTAATATCGGGCTTCCTTCCCATCATAATTTCATATGGAGTCTTTTTTTCCAAGGTATTTGCTAACGTTCTGTTTTTTAAGTATGCTGCTGTTTTAACTACTTCTGGCCAAAATCTATTGTGTATTCTCGCGTCTGCTAGTAAACATCTTGCTGTTTCCATTATTGACCTATTATATCGTTCAGCAGTTCCGTTCAATTCGTGAACATACGGAGGACATGGTTCAATGAAAATTCCTTTTCCCTTCGCAAATTCGTAAATGTCTTTATTCAAAAATTCTTTACCGTTATCGCATCTAAACCGTTTAATTTTTTTCTCTGTTAAATTTTCTATTAAGTTAACATAAGTTATAATCCAATGGCATACTTCATTTTTATTTTTCATTGTGTAAACTTTTCCAGCTTTACTAAAATCATCAATCAAGACTAAAAAGTATCTTTCTCCCATACACCCTACTGTGCTATGCGGTCCGTTTACATCTGCATGTATAATTTCTCCTATCTCCTTCGCTCTATATCTATTATTTTCGAAAGTAGTGTTAGTCATTTTATTTTGTATACATGTACCGCATCTCAGATATTCATTCTCTAAATTACTCGGTAAGCCTTCGACTAAATTATTTTTACTCAGAATATTCAAATACCCAAAGTTTACATGTCCAAGAATCCTATGGAATTTCTCTTTCAAAGTCATGCCGTTATTTATATCTTCAGCGATATAACTCTGTTTACTCTCGACTACTGTGTTTATCTTGTACACATTATTTGCTTTGTTCGCGACTCCTATCAATTTATTTCCCGCGTAAATCTTTGAATTATTTCCAACTGAAACTATTTTCGCTTTCTCTGCTATTTTACCAAAACTCATTAGATTTCTATCCATCTCTTTAACGAAGAATACATCTTTTAATATTATTTCCTTTTCGTTAAAATTCGTTATAAATTTTGTTTTAACGTCTCCTACTTTAGTCGCTTTTAATGTTCGGCCATCTCCCACTTTAACATTTATCGGATTGTCTAAATTGCTTAATTTTACAAAATATTTATCGTTGTTTATAATGTGGTCCGAACATCCGCTATCTAATACCCATTCTAATTTATTTTCGCAATTATTTACCTCGCTACTGTAGCTTACTCTACCCTCTGTCTCGGTCAAGAATGTCATCGTGTCTTGATCTGCGATCTGACGGTCTCGCCGTTGTTGACAGCCTCGTCCTCGATGACCTATACCTTGGTACGCGCTGCTGCCTCTGCTATAGCTGACTCTTCCCCGCTGTTGGTGCTGGTATCTCGCGCCTCCTGGCGCTTGCTGCTGTCTTCCTCCTCTCGAACCTCTCCAGAAGTTTCCACCGTTGTTCTGGCTCGTACACTCATATTGATAATGTCCAGGCTTACCGCATTTGTAACACGTTCTGTCCTTTTTTACTTCACTTCGAAATACATTTGAGTTGCCACTTTTAATTTTTGAACTTTGATTTTCATCCCTTTCACGTTCTTCGTATAACTTTATTTTATTTATAACATAGTCAACAGTTCTTTCTTGCTCGGGCAACACATCAACTAAATCACCAATATGGCTTAAGGAACTTGGTAGCGTTCTCAGAAGATAATTTAACTTTTCTGGTTCATTTACCGTAGCACCGGCATTTTTCAGCTCAATTGTCAATTTTTCAAATTCACTGTAGAATTCACTTGTTTCAGTAAAGTCTTTTAATTTTAACCGTTCCAGTTTATTTCTTACACAGATTTGTAATGCGGTTGACTCACGTAGGTACAGCTTGTCTAATTTCTTGATTATTTCACAGCTGGTATTTTCGTCATTGACTAATTCCATTTGTCTGTTTGACAAGGCACTATAAATGTAATTCATTGCCTTTAGATCTTTCTCGTTCCACGTGGCTTCATTCTCCGTTGCAGCTCTCTCGCGTTGTATCACTGTTTCACATTTTTTCATTCTTAGAAAAATTTCTCTTCTTCCACGTGCTGTAATCTTTTCCATCGAAAATAGGTAGCGTCATCTTGAATTCATCCGCCATGTTGACTTGTCTATTTTCCCATTTACTTTCTTCCAAAACTTTTATGTTTTCCTGTTCAGTTTCTTTGAGCACTTTTACCACTTTATTTAACTTTATAACCTTTTGTACACACTTTACAAACCGTTTTCTTACTTCGTCTTTAGTTTTAGATTCGTCTACTATTCCAGCTCCACGTGTTCCCATAACCTTCTAGAACTCTTCCGAATTTGTTGCAATCACCAGTATAATCAGCCAACCACGGACCTCTGCTACCATGTTGAATGTTGGATCTTATTGGATGATTAGGTGGTGTGCAGGAAGAGATCTAACACTGTATTTAAATGTTGTAATGTGGAGTATAATAATGAATAATGTAGTGAATATATAAAGGTTACATTTGTCGAACACCTCGTGTTTACTTGAGAGAGCGCCGAAATCCAACTAACACGCATCTACGTATCGCACGCCGCGCAGGCACCGTTCAGTGGCGCTCAACTCGTACAGTGGTTCTCACACCGCTCATTGGAACTAAATTTACTCGCTTCCCAACAGATAGGATAGAGGATTGGATAGGATAGAGGATTGGATAGGATACAGGATAGGTTAGGATAGAGGATAGGATAGGGGATAGGTTAGGATAGAGGATAGGATAGGGGATTTGATAGGAGAGAGGATAGGATAGGATAGAAGATAGGATAGGATAGAGGATAGGATAGGATAGAGGATAGGATAGGATAGAGGATAGGATAGGATAGAGGATAGGATAGGGTAGAGGATAGGATAGGATAGAGGATAGGATAGGATAGAGAATAGGATAGGATAGAGGATAGGATAGGATAGAGGATAGGATAGGATAGAGGATAGGATAGGATAGAGGATAGGATAGACGATAGGATAGGATAGAGCATAGGATAGGATAGAGGATAGGATAGGATAGAGGATAGGATAGGATAGAGGATATGATAGGATAGATGATAGGATAGGATAGAGGATAGGATAGGATAGAGGATAGGATAGGATAGAGGATAGGATAGGATAGAGGATAGGATAGAGGATAGGATAGAATAGAGGATAGGATAGGTGATTTGATTGGATAGAGGATAGGATAGGATAGAAGGTAGGAAAGGATAGAGGATACGACAGGATAGAGGATAGGATAGGGGATTTGATAGGATAGATGATAGCTTAGGATAGAGGATAGGATAGAGGATAGGATAGAGAATAGGTTAGGATAGAGAGTAGGAACGGATAGATGATATTATAGGATAGAGGATAGGATATGATAGAGTATACGATATTATAGTGGGTAGGATTGGATAGAGCATAGGATAGAGGATAGGATAGGATAGAAGATAGGATAGGATAGAGGATAGGATAGGATAGAGGATAGGATATGATAGAAGATAGGATAGGATAGAGGATAGGATAGGATAGAGGATAGGATAGAGGATAGGATAGAGGATAGGATAGAGGATAGGATAGAGGATAGGATAGAGGATAGGATAGGATAGAGGATAGGATAGGATAGAGGATAGGATAGGATAGAGGATAGGATAGGATAGAGGATAGGATAGGATAGAGGATAGGATAGGATAGAGGATAGGATAGGATAGAGGATAGGATAGGATAGAGGATAGGATAGGATAGAGGATAGGATAGGATAGAGGATAGGATAGGATAGAGGATAGGATAGACGATAGGATAGGATAGATCATAGGATAGGATAGAGGATAGGATAGGATAGAGGATAGGATAGTATAGAGGATTGGATAGGATAGAGGATAGGGTAGGATAGAGGATAGGATAGGACAGAGGATAGGGTAGGGGATTTGATAGGATAGAGGATAGGATAGGATAGAAGATAGGATAGGATAGAGGATAGGATAGGATAGTGGATAGGATAGGATAGAGGATTGGATAGGATAGAGGATTGGATAGGATACAGGATAGGTTAGGATAGAGGATAGGATAGGGGATAGGTTAGGATAGAGGATAGGATAGGGGATTTGATAGGAGAGAGGATAGGATAGGATAGAAGATAGGATAGGATAGAGGATAGGATAGGATAGAGGATAGGATAGGATAGAGGATAGGATAGGATAGAGGATAGGATAGGATAGAGGATAGGATAGGATAGAGGATAGGATAGGATAGAGGATAGGATAGGATAGAGGATAGGATAGGATAGAGGATAGGATAGGATAGAGGATAGGATAGACGATAGGATAGGATAGATCATAGGATAGGATAGAGGATAGGATAGGATAGAGGATAGGATAGGATAGAGGATAGGATAGTATAGAGGATTGGATAGGATAGAGGATAGGGTAGGATAGAGGATAGGATAGGACAGAGGATAGGGTAGGGGATTTGATAGGATAGAGGATAGGATAGGATAGAAGATAGGATAGGATAGAGGATAGGATAGGATAGTGGATAGGATAGGATAGAGGATTGGATAGGATAGAGGATTGGATAGGATACAGGATAGGTTAGGATAGAGGATAGGATAGGGGATAGGTTAGGATAGAGGATAGGATAGGGGATTTGATAGGAGAGAGGATAGGATAGGATAGAAGATAGGATAGGATAGAGGATAGGATAGGATAGAGGATAGGATAGGATAGAGGATAGGATAGGATAGAGGATAGGATAGGATAGAGGATAGGATAGGATAGACGATAGGATAGTATATAGGATAGGATAGGATAGAGGATAGGATAGGATAGAGGATATTATAGGATAGAGGATATGATAGGATAGAGGATAGGATAGGATAGAGGATAGGATAGGATAGAGGATAGGATAGGATAGAGGATAGGATAGGATAGAGGATAGGATAGGATAGAGGATAGGATAGGATAGAGGATAGGATAGGATAGAGGATAGGATAGGATAGAGGATAGGATAGGATAGAGGATAGGATAGGATAGAGGATAGGATAGTGTAGAGGATAGGATAGGATATTGGATAGGATAGGATAGAGGATAGGATAGGATAGAGGATAGGATAGGAGAGAGGATAGGATAGGATAGAGGATAGGATAGGATAGAGGATAGGATAGGATAGAGGATAGGATAGGATAGAGGATAGGATAGACGATAGGATAGGATAGAGCATAGGATAGGATAGGATAGAGGATAGGATAGGATAGAGGATAGGATAGGAGAGAGGATAGGATAGGATAGAGGATAGGATAGACGATAGGATAGGATAGATCATAGGATAGGATAGAGGATAGGATAGGATAGAGGATAGGATAGTATAGAGGATTGGATAGGATAGAGGATAGGGTAGGATAGAGGATAGGATAGGACAGAGGATAGGGTAGGGGATTTGATAGGATAGAGGATAGGATAGGATAGAAGATAGGATAGGATAGAGGATAGGATAGGATAGTGGATAGGATAGGATAGAGGATTGGATAGGATAGAGGATAGATGATAGGATAGGATAGAGGATTGGATAGGATACAGGATAGGTTAGGATAGGGGATAGGATAGGGGATTTGATAGGAGAGAGGATAGGATAGGATAGAAGATAGGATAGGATAAAGGATAGGATAGGATAGAGGATAGGATAGGAAAGAGGATAGGATAGGATAGAGGATAGGATAGGATAGAGGATAGGATAGGATAGACGATAGGATATTATAGAGGATAGGATAGGATAGAGGATAGGATAGGATAGAGGATATTATAGGATAGAGGATATGATAGGATAGAGGATAGGATAGGATAGAGGATTGGATAGGATAGAGGATAGGATAGGATAGAGGATATTATAGGATAGAGGATATGATAGGATAGAGGATAGGATAGGATAGAGGATTGGATAGGATAGAGGATAGGATAGGATAGAGGATAGGATAGAGGATAGGATAGAGGATAGGATAGAGGATAGGATAGAGGATAGGATAGAGGATAGGATAGAGGATAGGATAGAGGATAGGATAGGATAGAGGATAGGATAGGATAGAGGATAGGATAGGATAGAGGATAGGATAGGATAGAGGATAGGATAGGATAGAGGATAGGATAGGATAGAGGATAGGATAGGATAGAGGATAGGATAGGGTAGAGGATAGGATAGGATATTGGATAGGATAGGATAGAGGATAGGATAGGATAGAGGATAGGATAGGATAGAGGATAGGATAGGAGAGAGGATAGGATAGGATAGAGGATAGGATAGGATAGAGGATAGGATAGACGATAGGATAGGATAGAGCATAGGATAGGATAGAGGATAGGATAGAGGATAGGATAGAGAATAGGTTAGGATAGAGAGTAGGAACGGATAGATGATATTATAGGATAGTGGGTAGGATAGGATAGAGTATACGATATTATAGTGGGTAGGATAGGATAGAGCATAGGTTAGGGGATTGGATAGGATAGGATAGAGGATAGGCTAGGATAGAGGATAGGATAGAGGATAGGATAGGATAGAGGATTGGATAGAGGATAGGATAGGATAGAGGATATTATAGGATAGAGGATATGATAGGATAGAGGATAGGATAGGATAGAGGATTGGATAGGATAGAGGATAGGATAGACGATAGGATAGACGATAGGATAGGATAGAGCATAGGATAGGATAGAGGATAGGATAGGATAGAGGATAGGATAGTATAGACGATAGGATAGGATAGAGGATAGGATAGGATAGAGGATAGAGGATAGGATAGGATAGAGGATAGGATAGAGGATAGGATAGAGAATAGGTTAGGATAGAGAGTAGGAACGGATAGATGATATTATAGGATAGTGGGTAGGATAGGATAGAGTATACGATATTATAGTGGGTAGGATAGGATAGAGCATAGGTTAGGGGATTGGATAGGATAGGATAGAGGATAGGCTAGGATAGAGGATAGGATAGAGGATAGGATAGGATAGAGGATTGGATAGAGGATAGGAGAGGATAGAGGATATTATAGGATAGAGGATATGATAGGATAGAGGATAGGATAGGATAGAGGATTGGATAGGATAGAGGATAGGATAGACGATAGGATAGGATAGGATAGAGGATAGGATAGGATAGAGGATAGGATAGGATAGAGGATAGGATAGGATAGAGGATAGGATAGACGATAGGATAGGATAGAGCATAGGATAGGATAGAGGATAGGATAGAGGATAGGATAGAGAATAGGTTAGGATAGAGAGTAGGAACGGATAGATGATACTATAGGATAGTGGGTAGGATAGGATAGAGTATACGATATTATAGTGGGTAGGATAGGATAGAGCATAGGTTAGGGGATTGGATAGGATAGGATAGAGGATAGGCTAGGATAGAGGATAGGATAGAGGATAGGATAGGATAGAGGATTGGATAGAGGATAGGATAGGATAGAGGATATTATAGGATAGAGGATATGATAGGATAGAGGATAGGATAGGATACAGGATTGGATAGGATAGAGGATAGGATAGACGATAGGATAGACGATAGGATAGGATAGAGCATAGGATAGGATAGAGGATAGGATAGGATAGAGGATAGGATAGTATAGACGATAGGATAGGATAGAGGATAGGATAGGATAGAGGATAGAGGATAGGATAGGATAGAGGATAGGATAGGATAGAGCATAGGATAGGATAGAGGGTAGGATAGGATAGAGGATAGGATAGGATAGAGGATAGGATAGGATAGAGGATAGGATAGGATAGAAGATAGGATAGGATAGAGGATACGACAGGATAGAGGATAGGATCGGGGATTTGATAGCATAGAGGATAGGATAGAGGATAGGATAGAGAATAGGTTAGGATAGATCATAGGATAGGATAGAGGATAGGATAGGATAGAGGATAGGATAGTATAGAGGATTGGATAGGATAGAGGATAGGGTAGGATAGAGGATAGGATAGGACAGAGGATAGGGTAGGGGATTTGATAGGATAGAGGATAGGATAGGATAGAAGATAGGATAGGATAGAGGATAGGATAGGATAGTGGATAGGATAGGATAGAGGATTGGATAGGATAGAGGATAGATGATAGGATAGGATAGAGGATTGGATAGGATACAGGATAGGTTAGGATAGGGGATAGGATAGGGGATTTGATAGGAGAGAGGATAGGATAGGATAGAAGATAGGATAGGATAGAGGATAGGATAGGATAGAGGATAGGATAGGATAGAGGATAGGATAGGATAGAGGATAGGATAGGATAGAGGATAGGATAGGATAGACGATAGGATATTATAGAGGATAGGATAGGATAGAGGATAGGATAGGATAGAGGATATTATAGGATAGAGGATATGATAGGATAGAGGATAGGATAGGATAGAGGATTGGATAGGATAGAGGATAGGATAGGATAGAGGATATTATAGGATAGAGGATATGATAGGATAGAGGATAGGATAGGATAGACGATAGGATAGGATAGAGCATAGGATAGGATAGAGGATAGGATAGAGGATAGGATAGAGAATAGGTTAGGATAGAGAGTAGGAACGGATAGATGATATTATAGGATAGTGGGTGGGATAGGATAGAGTATACGATATTATAGTGGGTAGGATAGGATAGAGCATAGGTTAGGGGATTGGATAGGATAGGATAGAGGATAGGCTAGGATAGAGGATAGGATAGAGGATAGGATAGGATAGAGGATTGGATAGAGGATAGGATAGGATAGAGGATATTATAGGATAGAGGATATGATAGGATAGAGGATAGGATAGGATAGAGGATTGGATAGGATAGAGGATAGGATAGACGATAGGATAGGATAGGATAGAGGATAGGATAGGATAGAGGATAGGATAGGATAGAGGATAGGATAAACGATAGGATAGGATAGAGCATAGGATAGGATAGAGGATAGGATAGAGGATAGGATAGAGAATAGGTTAGGATAGAGAGTAGGAACGGATAGATGATATTATAGGATAGTGGGTAGGATAGGATAGAGTATACGATATTATAGTGGGTAGGATAGGATAGAGCATAGGTTAGGGGATTGGATAGGATAGGATAGAGGATAGGCTAGGATAGAGGATAGGATAGAGGATATTATAGGATAGAGGATTGGATAGAGGATAGGATAGGATAGAGGATATTATAGGATAGAGGATATGATAGGATAGAGGATATGATAGGATACAGGATTGGATAGGATAGAGGATAGGATAGACGATAGGATAGACGATAGGATAGGATAGAGCATAGGATAGGATAGAGGATAGGATAGGATAGAGGATAGGATAGTATAGACGATAGGATAGGATAGAGGATAGGATAGGATAGAGGATAGAGGATAGGATAGGATAGAGGATAGGATAGGATAGAGCATAGGATAGGATAGAGGGTAGGATAGGATAGAGGATAGGATAGGATAGAGGATAGGATAGGATAGAGGATAGGATAGGATAGAAGATAGGATAGGATAGAGGATACGACAGGATAGAGGATAGGATCGGGGATTTGATAGCATAGAGGATAGGATTGAGGATAGGATAGAGAATAGGTTAGGATAGAGAGTTGGAACGGATAGATGATATTATAGTATAGAGGATAGGATATGATAGAGTATACAATATTATAGTGGGTAGGATAGGATAGAGCATAGGTTAGGGGATTGGATAGGATAGGATAGAGGATAGGCTAGGATAGAGGATAGGATAGAGGATAGGATAGGATAGAGGACAGGATAGGATAGATGATAGGATAGGATAGAGGATTGGATAGGATACAGGAAAGGATAGACTTGAGGATATATGATAGGATAGGATACAGGATTGGATAGGATACAGGATAGGATAGGATAGACGATAGGATAGGGGATTTGATAGAATAGAGGATAGGATACGATAGAGGATAGTATAGAGGATAGGATAGGACAGAGCATAGGATAGGATAGAGGATAGGATAGTATAGAGGATAGGATAGGATAGAGGATAGGATAGGATAGAGGATATTATAGGATAGAGGATATGATAGGATAGGATAGAGGATTGGATAGGATACAGGATAGGTTAGGATAGAGGATAGGATAGGGGATTTGATAGGAGAGAGGATAGGATAGGATAGATGATAGGATAGGATAGAGGATAGGATAGGATAGAGGATAGGATAGGATAGAGGATAGGATAGGATAGAGGATAGGATAGGATAGAGGATAGGATAGTATAGAGGATAGGATAGGTTAGAGGATAGGATAGGATAGAGGATATTATAGGATAGAGGATATGATAGGATAGAGGATAGGATAGGATAGAGGATTGGATAGGATAGAGGATAGGATAGACGATAGGATAGACGATAGGATAGGATAGAGCATAGGATAGGATAGAGGATAGGATAGGATAGAGGATAGGATAGTATAGACGATAGGATAGGATAGAGGATAGGATAGGATAGAGGATAGAGGATAGGATAGGATAGAGGATAGGATAGGATAGAGCATAGGATAGGATAGAGGATAGGATAGGATAGAGGATAGGATAGGATAGAGGATAGGATAGGATAGAGGATAGGATAGGATAGAGGATAGGATAGGATAGAGGATAGGATAGAGGATAGGATAGAGAATAGGTTAGGATAGAGAGTAGGAACGGATAGATGATATTATAGGATAGTGGGTAGGATAGGATAGAGTATACGATATTATAGTGGGTAGGATAGGATAGAGCATAGGTTAGGGGATTGGATAGGATAGGATGGAGGATAGGCTAGGATAGAGGATAGGATAGAGGATAGGATAGGATAGAGGATTGGATAGAGGATAGGATAGGATAGAGGATATTATAGGATAGAGGATATGATAGGATAGAGGATAGGATAGGATAGAGGATTGGATAGGATAGAGGATAGGATAGACGATAGGATAGGATAGGATAGAGGATAGGATAGGATAGAGGATAGGATAGGATAGAGGATAGGATAGGATAGAGGATAGGATAGACGATAGGATAGGATAGAGCATAGGATAGAATAGAGGATAGGATAGAGGATAGGATAGAGAATAGGTTAGGATAGAGAGTAGGAACGGATAGATGATATGATAGGATAGTGGGTAGGATAGGATAGAGTATACGATATTATAGTGGGTAGGATAGGATAGAGCATAGGATAGAGGATAGGATAGGATAGAGGATTGGATAGAGGATAGGATAGGATAGAGGATATTATAGGATAGAGGATATGATAGGATAGAGGATAGGATAGGATACAGGATTGGATAGGATAGAGGATAGGATAGACGATAGGATAGACGATAGGATAGGATAGAGCATAGGATAGGATAGAGGATAGGATAGGATAGAGGATAGTATAGAGGATAGGATAGGACAGAGCATAGGATAGGATAGAGGATAGGATAGTATAGAGGATAGGATAGGATAGAGGATAGGATAGGATAGAGGATATTATAGGATAGAGGATATGATAGGATAGGATAGAGGATTGGATAGGATACAGGATAGGTTAGGATAGAGGATAGGATAGGGGATTTGATAGGAGAGAGGATAGGATAGGATAGAAGATAGGATAGGATAGAGGATAGGATAGGATAGAGGATAGGATAGGATAGAGGATAGGATAGGATAGAGGATAGGATAGGATAGAGGATATGATAGGATAGAGGATAGGATAGGATAGAGGATTGGATAGGATAGAGGATAGGATAGGATAGAGGATAGGATAGAGGATAGGATAGAGGATAGGATAGAGGATAGGATAGGATAGAGGATAGGATAGGATAGAGGATAGGATAGGATAGAGGATAGGATAGGATAGAGGATAGGATAGGATAGAGGATAGGATAGGATAGAGGATAGGATAGGATAGGATAGAGGATAGGATAGGATAGAGGATAGGATAGGATAGAGGATAGGATAGGATAGAGGATAGGATAGGATAGAGGATAGGATAGGATAGAGGATAGGATAGGATAGAGGATAGGATAGGAGAGAGGATAGGATAGGATAGAGGATATTATAGGATAGAGGATATGATAGGATAGAGGATAGGATAGGATAGAGGATTGGATAGGATAGAGGATAGGATAGGATAGAGGATATTATAGGATAGAGGATATTATAGGATAGAGGATATGATAGGATAGAGGATAGGATAGGATAGAGGATTGGATAGGATAGAGGATAGGATAGGATAGAGGATAGGATAGAGGATAGGATAGAGGATAGGATAGATGATAGGATAGGATAGAGGATAGGACAGGATAGAGGATAGGATAGAGGATAGAATAGGATAGAGGATAGGATAGGATAGAGGATAGGATAGGATAGAGGATAGGATAGGATAGAGGATAGGATAGGATAGAGGATAGGATAGGATAGAGGATAGGATAGGATAGAGGATAGGATAGGAGAGAGGATAGGATAGGATAGAGGATAGGTAGGATAGAGGATAGGATAGACGATAGGATAGGATAGAGCATAGGATAGGATAGATGATAGGATAGGATAGAGGATAGGATAGGATAGAGGATATGATAGGATAGATGATAGGATAGGATAGAGGATAGGATAGGATAGAGGATAGGATAGGATAGAGGATAGGATAGGATAGAGGATAGGATAGAGGATAGGATAGGATAGAGGATAGGATAGGGGATTTGATTGGATAGAGGATAGGATAGGATAGAAGATAGGATAGGATAGAGGATACGACAGGATAGAGGATAGGATAGGGGATTTAATAGGATAGATGATAGCTTAGGATAGAGGATAGGATAGAGGATAGGATAGAGAATAGGTTAGGATAGAGAGTAGGAACGGATAGATGATATTATAGGATAGAGGATAGGATATGATAGAGTATACGATATTATAGTGGGTAGGATAGGATAGAGCATAGGTTAGGGGATTGGATAGGATAGGATAGAGGATAGGCTAGGATAGAGGATAGGATAGAGGATAGGATAGGATAGAGGATAGGATAGGATAGAGGATTGGATAGAGGATAGGATAGGATAGAGGATGGGTTAGGGGATTGGATAGGATAGGATAGAGGATAGGCTAGGATAGAGGATAGGATAGAGGATAGGATAGGATAGAGGACAGGATAGGATAGATGATAGGATAGGATAGAGGATTGGATAGGATACAAGAAAGGATAGACTTGAGGATATATGATAGGATAGGATACAGGATTGGATAGGATACAGGATAGGATAGGATAGACGATAGGATAGGGGATTTGATAGAATAGAGGATAGGATAGGATAGAGGATAGTATAGAGGATAGGATAGGATAGAGGATAGGATAGGATAGAGGATAGGGTAGGATAGAGGATAGGGTAGGACAGAGGAGAGGGTAGGGGATTTGATAGGATAGAGGATAGGATAGGATAGAAGATAGGATAGGATAGAGGATAGGATAGGATAGAGGATAGGATACGATAGAAGATTGGATAGAGGATATGATAGGATAGAGGATATTATAGGATAGAGGATATGATAGGATAGTGGATAGGATAGGGTAGAGGATTGGATAGGATAGAGAGTAGATGATAGGATAGGATAGAGGATTGGATAGGATACAGGATAGGTTAGGATAGAGGATAGGATACAGGATAGGTTAGGATAGAGGATAGGATAGGGGGTTTGATAGGATAGAGGATAGGATAGGATAGAAGATAGGATAGGATAGAGGATAGGATAGGATAGAGGATATGATAGGGGATAGGATAGGATAGACGATAGGATAGGATAGAGGATAGGATAGGATAGAGGATAGGATAATATAGAGGATAGGATATAATAGAGGATAGGATAGGATAGAGGATAGGATAATATAGAGGATAGGATAGGATAGAGGATAGGATAGGATAGAGGATAGGATAGGATAGAGGATAGGATAGGGTAGAGGATAGGATAGGGGATTTGATAGGATAGAGGATAGGATAGGATAGAAGATAGGATAGGATAGAGGATACGACAGGATAGAGGATAGGATAGGGGATTTGATAGGATAGATGATAGGGTAGGATAGAGGATAGGATAGAGGATAGGATAGAGAATAGGTTAGGATAGAGAGTAGGAACGGATAGATGATATTGCAGGATAGAGGATAGGATATGATAGAGTATACGATATTATAGTGGGTAGGATAGGATAGACGATAGGATAGGGGATTTGATAGAATAGAGGATAGGATAGGATAGAGGATAGTATAGAGGATAGGATAGCATAGAGGATAGGATACGATAGAGGATTGGATAGAGGATATGATAGGATAGAGGATCTATAGGATAGAGGATATGATAGGATAGTGGATAGGATAGGATAGAGGATTGGCTAGGATAGAGGATAGATGATAGGATAGGATAGGGGATTGGACAGGATACAGGATCGGTTAGGATAGAGGATAGGATAGGGGATTTGATAGCATAGAGGATAGGATAGGATACAAGATAGGATAGGATAGAGGATAGGATAGGATAGATTATAGGATAGGATAGAGGATAGGATAGGATAGAGGATAGGATAGGATAGAGGATAGGATAGTATAGAGGACAGGATAGGATAGAGGATAGGATAGGATAGAGGATATTATAGGATAGAGGATATGATAGGGTAGAGGATAGGATAGGATAGAGGATTGGATAGGATAGAGGATAGGATAGGATAGAGGATAGGATAGAGGATAGGTTAGAGGATAGGATAGAGGATAGGATAGGATAGAGGATAGGATAGGATAGAGGATAGGATAGGATAGAGGATAGCATAGGATAGAGGATAGGATAGGATAGAGGATAGGATAGGATAGAGGACAGGATAGGATAGAGGATAGGATAGGATAGAGGATAGGATAGGATAGAGGATAGGATAGGATAGAGGATAGGATAGGATAGAGGATAGGATAGGATAGAGGATAGGATAGGATAGAGGATAGGATAGAGGATAGGATAGATGATAGTATAGGATAGAGGATAGGATAGGATAGAGGATAGAATAGGATAGAGGATAGGATAGGATAGAGGATAGGATAGGATAGAGGATAGGATAGGATAGAGGATAGGATAGGATAGAGGATAGGATAGGAGAGAGGATAGGATAGGATAGAGGATAGGATAGGATAGAGGATAGGATAGACGATAGGATAGGATAGAGCATAGGATAGGATAGAGGATAGGATAGGATAGAGGATAGGATAGGATAGAGGATAGGATAGGATAGAGGATAGGATAGGATAGAGGATAGGATAGGATAGAGGATAGGATAGGATAGAGGATAGGATAGGATAGAGGATAGGATAGGATAGAGGATAGGATAGGATAGAGGATATGATAGGATAGAGGATAGGATAGGATAGAGGATAGGATAGGATAGAGGATAGGATAGGATAGAGGATAGGATAGGATACAGGATAGGATAGGGGATTTGATAGGATAGATGATAGGATAGGATAGAACATAGCATGGGATAGAGGATAGGATAGGATAGAGGATAGGATAGGATAGAGGATATGATAGAGGATAGGATAGAGGATAGGATAGGATAGAGGATGGGATAGGATAGAGGATAGGATAGGATAGAGGATAGGATAGGATAGAGGATAGGATAGGATAGAGGATAGCATAGGATAGAGGATAGGATAGGATAGAGGATAGGATAGGATAGAGGATAGGATAGGATAGGATAGAGGATAGGATAGGATAGAGGATAGGATAGGATAGAGGATAGGATAGGATAGAGGATAGGATAGGATAGAGGATAGGATAGGATAGAGGATAGGATAGGATAGAGGATAGGATAGGATAGAGGATAGGATAGGATAGAGGATAGGATAGACGATAGGATAGGATAGAGCATAGGATAGGATAGAGGATAGGATAGGATAGAGGATAGGATAGTATAGACGATAGGATAGGATAGAGGATAGGATAGGATAGAGGATAGAGGATAGGATAGGATAGAGGATAGGATAGGATAGAGGATAGGATAGGATAGAGGATAGGATAGGATAGAGGATATGATAGGGTAGAGGATAGGATAGGATATAGGATAGGATAGGATAGAGGATAGGATAGGATAGAGGATAGGATAGGATAGAGGATAGGATAGGATACAGGATAGGATAGGGGATTTGATAGGATAGATGATAGGATACGATAGAACATAGCATAGGGTAGAGGATACGATAGGATAGAGGATAGGATAGGGGATTTGATAGGATAGATGATAAGGTATGATAGTGGATAGGATAGAGGATAGGATAGACGATAGGATAGACGATAGGATAGGATAGAGGATAGGATAGGATAGAGGATAGGATAGGATAGAGGATAGGATAGGATAGACGATAGGATAGGATAGAGGATAGGATAGGATAGAGGATAGGATAGGATAGAGGATAGGATAGGATAGAGGATAGGATAGGATAGAGGATATGATAGGATAGATCATAGTATAGGATAGAGGATAGGATAGGATAGAGGATAGGATAGGATAGAGGATAGGATAAGGGATTTGATAGGATAGAGGATAGGATAGGATAGAAGATAGGATAGGATAGAGGATACGACAGGATAGAGGATAGGATAGGGGATTTGATAGGATAGATGATAGGGTAGGATAGAGGATAGGATAGAGGATAGGATAGAGAATAGGTTAGGATAGAGAGTAGGAACGGATAGATGATATTGCAGGATAGAGGATGGGATATGATAGAGTATACGATATTATAGTGGGTAGGATAGGATAGACGATAGGATAGGGGATTTGATAGAATAGAGGATAGGATAGGATAGAGGATAGTATAGAGGATAGGATAGGATAGAGGATACGATACGATAGAGGATTGGATAGACGATATGATAGGATAGAGGATATTATAGGATAGAAGATATGATAGGATAGTGAATAGGATAGGATAGAGGATTGGATAGGATAGAGGATAGATGATAGGATAGGATAGAGGATTGGATAGGATACAGGATAGGTTAGGATAGAGGATAGGATAGGGGATTTGATAGGATAGAGGATAGGATAGGATAGAAGATAGGATAGGATAGAGGATAGGATAGGATAGAGGATAGGATAGGATAGAGGATAGGATAGGATAGAGGATAGGATAGGATAGAGGATAGGATAGGATAGAGGATAGGATAGGATACAGGATAGGATAGGGGATTTGATAGGATAGATCATAGTATAGGATAGAGGATAGGATAGGATAGAGGATAGGATAGGATAGAGGATAGGATAGGATAGAGGATAGGATAGGATAGAGGATAGGATAGGATAGAGGATAGAGGATAGGATAGGATAGAGGATAGGATAGGATAGAGGATAGGATAGGATAGAGGATAGGATAGGATAGAGGATAGGATAGGATAGAGGATAGGATAGGATATAGGATAGGATAGGATAGAGGATAGGATAGGATAGAGGATAGGATAGGATAGAGGATAGGATAGGATACAGGATAGGATAGGGGATTTGATAGGATAGATCATAGTATAGGATAGAGGATAGGATAGGATAGAGGATAGGATAGGATAGAGGATAGGATAGGATAGAGGATAGGATAGGGGATTTGATAGGATAGAGGATAGGATAGGATAGAAGATAGGATAGGATAGAGGATAGGATAGGATAGAGGATAGGATAGGATAGAGGATAGGATAGGATAGAGGATAGGATAGGATAGAGGATAGGATAGGATAGAGGATAGGATAGGATACAGGATAGGATAGGGGATTTGATAGGATAGATCATAGTATAGGATAGAGGATAGGATAGGATAGAGGATAGGATAGGATAGAGGATAGGATAGGATAGAGGATAGGATAGGATAGAGGATAGGATAGGATAGAGGATAGAGGATAGGATAGGATAGAGGATAGGATAGGATAGAGGATAGGATAGGATAGAGGATAGGATAGTATAGAGGATAGGATAGGATAGAGGATAGGATAGGATATAGGATAGGATAGGATAGAGGATAGGATAGGATAGAGGATAGGATAGGATAGAGGATAGGATAGGATACAGGATAGGATAGGGGATTTGATAGGATAGATCATAGTATAGGATAGAGGATAGGATAGGATAGAGGATAGGATAGGATAGAGGATAGGATAGGATAGAGGATAGGATAGGGGATTTGATAGGATAGAGGAAAGTATAGGATAGAAGATAGGATAGGATAGAGGATACGACAGGATAGAGGATAGGATAGGGGATTTGATAGGATAGATGATAGCTTAGGATAGAGGATAGGATACAGGATAGGATAGAGAATAGGTTAGGATAGAGAGTAGGAACGGATAGATGATATTATAGGATAGAGGATAGGATATGATAGAGTATACGATATTATAGTGGGTAGGATAGGATAGAGCATAGGTTAGGGGATTGGATAGGATAGGATAGAGGATAGGCTAGGATAGAGGATAGGATAGAGGATAGGATAGAGGATAGGATAGGATAGAGGATAGGATAGGATAGAGGATAGGATAGGATAGAGGATTGGATAGAGGATAGGATAGGATAGAGGATTCTATAGGATAGAGGATATAATAGGATAGAGGATATGATAGGATAGAGGATTGGATAGGATAGAGGATAGGATAGACGATAGGATAGACGATAGGATAGGATAGAGGATAGGATAGGATAGAGGATAGGATAGGATAGAGGATAGGATAGGATAGAGGATAGGATAGGATAGAGGATAGGATAGGATAGAGGATAGGATAGGATAGAGGATAGGATAGGATAGAGGATAGGATAGGATAGAGGATAGGATAGTACAGAGGATAGTATAGAGGATAGGATAGGATAGAGGATAGGATAGGATAGAGGATAGGATAGGATAGAGGATAGGATAGGATAGAGGATAGGATAGAGGATAGGATAGGATAGAGGATAGGATAGGATAGAGGATAGGATAGGATAGAGGATAGGATAGGATAGAGGATAGAGGATAGGATAGGATAGAGGATAGGATAGGATAGAGGATAGGATAGGATAGAGGATAGGATAGGATAGAGGATAGGATAGTATAGAGGATAGGATAGGATAGAGGATAGGATAGGATAGAGGATAGGATAGGATATAGGATAGGATAGGATAGAGAATAGGATAGGATAGAGGATAGGATAGGATAGAGGATAGGATAGGATACAGGATAGGATAGGGGATTTGATAGGATAGATCATAGTATAGGATAGAGGATAGGATAGGATAGAGGATAGGATAGGATAGAGGATAGGATAGGATAGAGGATAGGATAGCGGATTTGATAGGATAGAGGAAAGTATAGGATAGAAGATAGGATAGGATAGAGGATACGACAGGATAGAGGATAGGATAGGGGATTTGATAGGATAGATGATAGCTTAGGACAGAGGATAGGATAGAGGATAGGATAGAGAATAGGTTAGGATAGAGAGTAGGTACGGATAGATGATATTATAGGATAGAGGATAGGATATGATAGAGTATACGATATTATAGTGGGTAGGATAGGATAGAGCATAGGTTAGGGGATTGGATAGGATAGGATAGAGGATAGGCTAGGATAGAGGATAGGATAGAGGATAGGATAGGATAGAGGATTGGATAGAGGATAGGATAGGATAGAGGATTCTATAGGATAGAGGATATGATAGGATAGAGAATAGGATAGGATAGAGGATTGGATAGACGATAGGATAGGATAGAGGATAGGATAGGATAGAGGATAGGATAGGATAGAGGATAGGATAGGATAGAGGATAGGATAGAGGATAGGATAGGATAGAGGATAGGATAGAGGATAGGATAGGATAGAGGATAGAGGATAGGATAGGATAGAGGATAGGATAGGATAGAGGATAGGATAGGATAGAGGATAGGATAGTATAGAGGATAGGATAGGATAGAGGATAGGATAGGATAGAGGATAGGATAGGATAGGATATAGGATAGGATAGGATAGAGGATAGGATAGAGGATAGGATAGAGGATAGGATAGGATAGAGGATAGGATAGGATAGAGGATAGGATAGGATAGAGGATAGGATAGGATAGAGGATAGGATAGGATAGAGGATAGGATAGGATAGAGGATAGGATAGGATAGAGGATAGGATAGGATAGAGGATAGGATAGACGATAGGATAGGATAGAGCATAGGATAGGATAGAGGATAGGATAGGATAGAGGATAGGATAGTATAGACGATAGGATAGGATAGAGGATAGGATAGGATAGGATAGAGGATAGGATAGGATAGAGGATAGGATAGGATAGAGGATAGGATAGACGATAGGATAGGATAGAGCATAGGATAGGATAGAGGATAGGATAGGATAGAGGATAGGATAGGATAGAGGATATGATAGGATAGATGATAGGATAGGATAGAGGATAGGATAGGATAGAGGATAGGATATAATAGAGGATATTATAGGATAGAGGATATGATAGGATAGAGGATAGGATAGGATAGAGGATTGGATAGGATAGAGGATAGGATAGGATAGAGGATAGGATAGAGGATAGGATAGAGGATAGGATAGAGGATAGGATAGGATAGAGGATAGGATAGGATAGAGGATAGGATAGGATAGAGGATAGGATAGGATAGAGGATAGGATAGGATAGAGGATAGGATAGGATAGAGGATAGGATAGGATAGAGGATAGGATAGGATAGAGGATAGGATAGGATAGAGGATAGGATAGGATAGAGGATAGGATAGGATAGAATATAGGATAGGATAGAGGATAGGATAGGATAGAGGATAGGATAGGGTAGAGGATAGGATAGGATAGAGGATAGGATAGGATAGAGAATAGGATAGGATAGAGGATAGGATAGGATAGAGGATAGGATAGGATAGAGGATAGGATAGGATAGAGGATAGGATAGACGATAGGATAGGATAGAGCATAGGATAGGATAGAGGATAGGATAGGATAGAGGATAGGATAGGATAGAGGATATGATAGGATAGATGATAGGATAGGATAGAGGATAGGATAGGATAGAGGATAGGATAGGATAGAGGATAGGATAGGATAGAGGATAGGATAGAGGATAGGATAGAATAGAGGATAGGATAGGTGATTTGATTGGATAGAGGATAGGATAGGATAGAAGGTGGGATAGGATAGAGGATACGACAGGATAGAGGATAGGATAGGGGATTTGATAGGATAGATGATAGCTTAGGATAGAGGATAGGATAGAGGATAGGATAGAGAATAGGTTAGGATAGAGAGTAGGAACGGATAGATGATATTATAGGATAGAGGATAGGATACGATAGAGTATACGATATTATAGTGGGTAGGATAGGATAGAGCATAGGATAGAGGATAGGATAGGATAGTAGATAGGATAGGATAGAGGATAGGATAGGATAGAGGATAGGATATGATAGAGGATAGGATAGGATAGAGGATAGGATAGGATAGAGGATAGGATAGGATAGAGGATAGGATAGTATAGAGGATAGGATAGGATAGAGGATAGGATAGGATAGAGGATATTATAGGATAGAGGATATGATAGGATAGAGGATAGGATAGGATAGAGGATTGGATAGAATAGAGGATAGGATAGGATAGAGGATAGGATAGAGGATAGGATAGAGGATAGGATAGAGGATAGGATAGAGGATAGGATAGGATAGAGGATAGGATAGGATAGAGGATAGGATAGGATAGAGGATAGGATAGGATAGAGGATAGGATAGGATAGAGGATAGGATAGGATAGAGGATAGGATAGGATAGAGGATAGGATAGGATAGAGGATAGGATAGGATAGAGGATAGGATAGGATAGAGGATAGGATAGGATAGAGGATAGGATAGGATAGAGGATAGGATAGACGATAGGATAGGATAGATCATAGGATAGGATAGAGGATAGGATAGGATAGAGGATAGGATAGTATAGAGGATTGGATAGGATAGAGGATAGGGTAGGATAGAGGATAGGATAGGACAGAGGATAGGGTAGGGGATTTGATAGGATAGAGGATAGGATAGGATAGAAGATAGGATAGGATAGAGGATAGGATAGGATAGTGGATAGGATAGGATAGAGGATTGGATAGGATAGAGGATAGGATAGGATAGAGGATAGGATAGGATAGAGGATAGGATAGACGATAGGATAGGATAGAGCATAGGATAGGATAGAGGATAGGATAGAGGATAGGATAGAGAATAGGTTAGGATAGAGAGTAGGAACGGATAGATGATATTATAGGATAGTGGGTAGGATAGGATAGAGTATACGATATTATAGTGGGTAGGATAGGATAGAGCATAGGTTAGGGGATTGGATAGGATAGGATAGAGGATAGGCTAGGATAGAGGATAGGATAGAGGATAGGATAGGATAGAGGATTGGATAGAGGATAGGATAGGATAGAGGATATTATAGGGTAGAGGATATGATAGGATAGAGGATAGGATAGGATAGAGGATTGGATAGGATAGAGGATAGGATAGACGATAGGATAGACGATAGGATAGGATAGAGCATAGGATAGGATAGAGGATAGGATAGGATAGAGGATAGGATAGTATAGACGATAGGATAGGATAGAGGATATTATAGGATAGAGGATAGAGGATAGGATAGGATAGAGGATAGGATAGGATAGAGCATAGGATAGGATAGAGGATAGGATAGGATAGAGGATAGGATAGGATAGAGGATAGGATATGATAGAGGATAGGATAGGATAGAGGATAGGATAGGATAGAGGATAGGATAGGATAGAGGATAGGATAGGATAGAGGATAGGATAGGATAGAGGATAGGATAGGATAGAGGATAGGATAGAGGATAGGATAGAGAATAGGTTAGGATAGAGAGTAGGAACGGATAGATGATATTATAGGATAGTGGGTAGGATAGGATAGAGTATACGATATTATAGTGGGTAGGATAGGATAGAGCATAGGTTAGGGGATTGGATAGGATAGGATAGAGGATAGGCTAGGATAGAGGATAGGATAGAGGATAGGATAGGATAGAGGATTGGATAGAGGATAGGATAGGATAGAGGATATTATAGGATAGAGGATATGATAGGATAGAGGATAGGATAGGATAGAGGATTGGATAGGATAGAGGATAGGATAGACGATAGGATAGGATAGGATAGAGGATAGGATAGGATAGAGGATAGGATAGGATAGAGGATTGGATAGAGGATAGGATAGGATAGAGGATTCTATAGGATAGAGGATATGATAGGATAGAGGATAGGATAGGATAGAGGATTGGATAGGATAGAGGATAGGATAGACGATAGGATAGACGATAGGATAGGATAGAGGATAGGATAGGATAGAGGATAGGATAGGATAGAGGATAGGATAGGATAGAGGATAGGATAGGATAGAGGATAGGATAGAGGATAGGATAGGATAGAGGATAGGATAGAGGATAGGATAGGATAGAGGATAGAGGATAGGATAGGATAGAGGATAGGATAGGATAGAGGATAGGATAGGATAGAGGATAGGATAGTATAGAGGATAGGATATGATAGAGGATAGGATAGGATAGAGGATAGGATAGGATATAGGATAGGATAGGATAGAGGATAGGATAGAGGATAGGATAGAGGATAGGATAGGATAGAGGATAGGATAGGATAGAGGATAGGATAGGATAGAGGATAGGATAGGATAGAGGATAGGATAGGATAGAGGATAGGATAGGATAGAGGATAGGATAGGATAGAGGATAGGATAGGATAGAGGATAGGATAGGATAGAGGATAGGATAGGATAGAGGATAGGATAGGATAGAGGATAGGATAGGATAGAGGATAGGATAGGATAGAGGATAGGATAGGATAGAGGATAGGATAGGATAGAGGATAGGATAGGATAGAGGATAGGATAGGATAGAGGATAGGATAGACGATAGGATAGGATAGAGCATAGGATAGGATAGAGGATAGGATAGGATAGAGGATAGGATAGTATAGACGATAGGATAGGATAGAGGATAGGATAGGATAGGATAGAGGATAGGATAGGATAGAGGATAGGATAGGATAGAGGATAGGATAGGATAGAGGATAGGATAGACGATAGGATAGGATAGAGCATAGGATAGGATAGAGGATAGGATAGGATAGAGGATAGGATAGGATAGAGGATATGATAGGATAGATGATAGGATAGGATAGAGGATAGGATAGGATAGAGGATAGGATATAATAGAGGATATTATAGGATAGAGGATATGATAGGATAGAGGATAGGATAGGATAGAGGATTGGATAGGATAGAGGATAGGATAGGATAGAGGATAGGATAGAGGATAGGATAGAGGATAGGATAGAGGATAGGATAGGATAGAGGATAGGATAGGATAGAGGATAGGATAGGATAGAGGATAGGATAGGATAGAGGATAGGATAGGATAGAGGATAGGATAGGATAGAGGATAGGATAGGATAGAGGATAGGATAGGATAGAGGATAGGATAGGATAGAGGATAGGATAGGATAGGATAGAGGATAGGATAGGATAGAGGATAGGATAGGATAGAGGATAGGATAGGATAGAGGATAGGATAGGATAGAATATAGGATAGGATAGAGGATAGGATAGGATAGAGGATAGGATAGGGTAGAGGATAGGATAGGATAGAGGATAGGATAGGATAGAGAATAGGATAGGATAGAGGATAGGATAGGATAGAGGATAGGATAGGATAGAGGATAGGATAGGATAGAGGATAGGATAGACGATAGGATAGGATAGAGCATAGGATAGGATAGAGGATAGGATAGGATAGAGGATAGGATAGGATAGAGGATATGATAGGATAGATGATAGGATAGGATAGAGGATAGGATAGGATAGAGGATAGGATAGGATAGAGGATAGGATAGGATAGAGGATAGGATAGAGGATAGGATAGAATAGAGGATAGGATAGGTGATTTGATTGGATAGAGGATAGGATAGGATAGAAGGTGGGATAGGATAGAGGATACGACAGGATAGAGGATAGGATAGGGGATTTGATAGGATAGATGATAGCTTAGGATAGAGGATAGGATAGAGGATAGGATAGAGAATAGGTTAGGATAGAGAGTAGGAACGGATAGATGATATTATAGGATAGAGGATAGGATACGATAGAGTATACGATATTATAGTGGGTAGGATAGGATAGAGCATAGGATAGAGGATAGGATAGGATAGAAGATAGGATAGGATAGAGGATAGGATAGGATAGAGGATAGGATATGATAGAGGATAGGATAGGATAGAGGATAGGATAGGATAGAGGATAGGATAGGATAGAGGATAGGATAGTATAGAGGATAGGATAGGATAGAGGATAGGATAGGATAGAGGATATTATAGGATAGAGGATATGATAGGATAGAGGATAGGATAGGATAGAGGATTGGATAGAATAGAGGATAGGATAGGATAGAGGATAGGATAGAGGATAGGATAGAGGATAGGATAGAGGATAGGATAGAGGATAGGATAGGATAGAGGATAGGATAGGATAGAGGATAGGATAGAGGATAGGATAGGATAGAGGATAGGATAGGATAGAGGATAGGATAGGATAGAGGATAGGATAGGATAGAGGATAGGATAGGATAGAGGATAGGATCGGATAGAGGATAGGATAGGATAGAGGATAGGATAGACGATAGGATAGGATAGATCATAGGATAGGATAGAGGATAGGATAGGATAGAGGATAGGATAGTATAGAGGATTGGATAGGATAGAGGATAGGGTAGGATAGAGGATAGGATAGGACAGAGGATAGGGTAGGGGATTTGATAGGATAGAGGATAGGATAGGATAGAAGATAGGATAGGATAGAGGATAGGATAGGATAGTGGATAGGATAGGATAGAGGATTGGATAGGATAGAGGATAGGATAGGATAGAGGATAGGATAGAGGATAGGATAGGATAGAGGATTGGATAGAGGATAGGATAGGATAGAGGATATTATAGGGTAGAGGATATGATAGGATAGAGGATAGGATAGGATAGAGGATTGGATAGGATAGAGGATAGGATAGACGATAGGATAGACGATAGGATAGGATAGAGCATAGGATAGGATAGAGGATAGGATAGGATAGAGGATAGGATAGTATAGACGATAGGATAGGATAGAGGATAGGATAGGATAGAGGATAGAGGATAGGATAGGATAGAGGATAGGATAGGATAGAGCATAGGATAGGATAGAGGATAGGATAGGATAGAGGATAGGATAGGATAGAGGATAGGATAGGATACAGGATAGGATAGGGGATTTGATAGGATAGATCATAGTATAGGATAGAGGATAGGATAGGATAGAGGATAGAATAGGATAGAGGATAGGACAGGATAGAGGATAGGATAGGATAGAGGATAGAGGATAGGATAGGATAGAGGATAGGATAGGATAGAGGATAGGATAGGATAGAGGATAGGATAGGATAGAGGATAGGATAGTATAGAGGATAGGATAGGATAGAGGATAGGATAGGATATAGGATAGGATAGGATAGAGGATAGGATAGGATAGAGGATAGGATAGGATAGAGGATAGGATAGGATACAGGATAGGATAGGGGATTTGATAGGATAGATCATAGTATAGGATAGAGGATAGGATAGGATAGAGGATAGGATAGGATAGAGGATAGGATAGGATAGAGGATAGGATAGGATAGAGGATAGGATAGGGGATTTGATAGGATAGAGGAAAGTATAGGATAGAAGATAGGATAGGATAGAGGATACGACAGGATAGAGGATAGGATAGGGGATTTGATAGGATAGATGATAGCTTAGGACAGAGGATAGGATACAGGATAGGATAGAGAATAGGTTAGGATAGAGAGTAGGAACGGATAGATGATATTATAGGATAGAGGATAGGATATGATAGAGTATACGATATTATAGTGGGTAGGATAGGATAGAGCATAGGTTAGGGGATTGGATAGGATAGGATAGAGGATAGGCTAGGATAGACGATAGGATAGAGGATAGGATAGGATAGAGGATAGGATAGGATAGAGGATTGGATAGAGGATAGGATAGGATAGAGGATTCTATAGGATAGAGGATATAATAGGATAGAGGATATGATAGGATAGAGGATTGGATAGGATAGAGGATAGGATAGACGATAGGATAGACGATAGGATAGGATAGAGGATAGGATAGGATAGAGGATAGGATAGGATAGAGGATAGGATAGGATAGAGGATAGGATAGTATAGAGGATAGTATAGAGGATAGGATAGGATAGAGGATAGGATAGGATAGAGGATAGGATAGGATAGAGGATAGGATAGGATAGAGGATAGGATAGGATAGAGGATAGGATAGGATAGAGGATAGGATAGGATAGAGGATAGGATAGGATAGAGGATAGGATAGGATAGAGGATAGGATAGGATAGAGGATAGGATAGGATAGAGGATAGGATAGGATAGAGGATAGGATAGGATAGAGGATAGGATAGGATAGAGGATAGGATAGGATAGAGGATAGGATAGAGGATAGGATAGAGAATAGGTTAGGATAGAGAGTAGGAACGGATAGATGATATTATAGGATAGTGGGTAGGATAGGATAGAGTATACGATATTATAGTGGGTAGGATAGGATAGAGCATAGGTTAGGGGATTGGATAGGATAGGATGGAGGATAGGCTAGGATAGAGGATAGGATAGAGGATAGGATAGGATAGAGGATTGGATAGAGGATAGGATAGGATAGAGGATATTATAGGATAGAGGATATGATAGGATAGAGGATAGGATAGGATAGAGGATTGGATAGGATAGAGGATAGGATAGACGATAGAATAGGATAGGATAGAGGATAGGATAGGATAGAGGATAGGATAGGATAGAGGATAGGATAGGATAGAGGATAGGATAGGATAGAGGATAGGATAGACGATAGGATAGGATAGAGCATAGGATAGAATAGAGGATAGGATAGAGGATAGGATAGAGAATAGGTTAGGATAGAGAGTAGGAACGGATAGATGATATGATAGGATAGTGGGTAGGATAGGATAGAGTATACGATATTATAGTGGGTAGGATAGGATAGAGCATAGGATAGAGGATAGGATAGGATAGAGGATTGGATAGAGGATAGGATAGGATAGAGGATATTATAGGATAGAGGATATGATAGGATAGAGGATAGGATAGGATACAGGATTGGATAGGATAGAGGATAGGATAGACGATAGGATAGACGATAGGATAGGATAGAGCATAGGATAGGATAGAGGATAGGATAGGATAGAGGATAGGATAGTATAGACGATAGTATAGGATAGAGGATAGGATAGGATAGAGGATAGAGGATAGGATAGGATAGAGGATAGGATAGGATAGAGCATAGGATAGGATAGAGGATAGGATAGGATAGAGGATAGGATAGGATAGAGGATAGGATAGGATAGAAGATAGGATAGGATAGAGGATACGACAGGATAGAGGATAGGATCGGGGATTTGATAGCATAGAGGATAGGATAGAGGATAGGATAGAGAATAGGTTAGGATAGAGAGTTGGAACGGATAGATGATATTATAGTATAGAGGATAGGATATGATAGAGTATACAATATTATAGTGGGTAGGATAGGATAGAGCATAGGTTAGGGGATTGGATAGGATAGGATAGAGGATAGGCTAGGATAGAGGATAGGATAGAGGATAGGATAGGATAGAGGACAGTATAGGATAGATGATAGGATAAGATAGAGGATTGGATAGGATACAGGAAAGGATAGACTTGAGGATATATGATAGGATAGGATACAGGATTGGATAGGATACAGGATAGGATAGGATAGACGATAGGATAGGGTATTTGATAGAATAGAGGATAGGATAGGATAGAGGATAGTATAGAGGATAGGATAGGACAGAGCATAGGATAGGATAGAGGATAGGATAGTATAGAGGATAGGATAGGATAGAGGATAGGATAGGATAGAGGATATTATAGGATAGAGGATATGATAGGATAGGATAGAGGATTGGATAGGATACAGGATAGGTTAGGATAGAGGATAGGATAGGGGATTTGATAGGAGAGAGGATAGGATAGGATAGAAGATAGGATAGGATAGAGGATAGGATAGGATAGAGGATAGGATAGGATAGAGGATAGGATAGGATAGAGGATAGGATAGGATAGAGGATAGGATAGTATAGAGGATAGGATAGGATAGAGGATATGATAGGATAGAGGATATTATAGGATAGAGGATATGATAGGATAGAGGATAGGATAGGATAGAGGATTGGATAGGATAGAGGATAGGATAGGATAGAGGATATTATAGGATAGAGGATATGATAGGATAGAGGATAGGATAGGATAGAGGATTGGATAGGATAGAGGATAGGATAGGATAGAGGATAGGATAGAGGATAGGATAGAGGATAGGATAGAGGATAGGATAGAGGATAGGATAGAGGATAGGATAGGATAGAGGATAGGATAGGATAGAGGATAGGATAGGATAGAGGATAGGATAGGATAGAGGATAGGATAGGATAGAGGATAGGATAGGATAGAGGATAGGATAGGATAGAGGATAGGATAGGATAGGATAGAGGATAGGATAGGATAGAGGATAGGATAGGATAGAGGATAGGATAGGATAGAGGATAGGATAGGATAGAGGATAGGATAGGATAGAGGATAGGATAGGATAGAGGATAGGATAGGAGAGAGGATAGGATAGGATAGAGGATATTATAGGATAGAGGATATGATAGGATAGAGGATAGGATAGGATAGAGGATTGGATAGGATAGAGGATAGGATAGGATAGAGGATATTATAGGATAGAGGATATTATAGGATAGAGGATATGATAGGATAGAGGATAGGATAGGATAGAGGATTGGATAGGATAGAGGATAGGATAGGATAGAGGATAGGATAGAGGATAGGATAGAGGATAGGATAGATGATAGGATAGGATAGAGGATAGGACAGGATAGAGGATAGGATAGAGGATAGAATAGGATAGAGGATAGGATAGGATAGAGGATAGGATAGGATAGAGGATAGGATAGGATAGAGAATAGGATAGGATAGAGGATAGGATAGGATAGAGGATAGGATAGGATAGAGGATAGGATAGGAGAGAGGATAGGATAGGATAGAGGATAGGTAGGATAGAGGATAGGATAGACGATAGGATAGGATAGAGCATAGGATAGGATAGATGATAGGATAGGATAGAGGATAGGATAGGATAGAGGATATGATAGGATAGATAATAGGATAGGATAGAGGATAGGATAGGATAGAGGATAGGATAGGATAGAGGATAGGATAGGATAGAGGATAGGATAGAGGATAGGATAGGATAGAGGATAGGATAGGGGATTTGATTGGATAGAGGATAGGATAGGATAGAAGATAGGATAGGATAGAGGATACGACAGGATAGAGGATAGGATAGGGGATTTGATAGGATAGATGATAGCTTAGGATAGAGGATAGGATAGAGGATAGGATAGAGAATAGGTTAGGATAGAGAGTAGGAACGGATAGATGATATTATAGGATAGAGGATAGGATATGATAGAGTATACGATATTATAGTGGGTAGGATAGGATAGAGCATAGGTTAGGGGATTGGATAGGATAGGATAGAGGATAGGCTAGGATAGAGGATAGGATAGAGGATAGGATAGGATAGAGGATTGGATAGAGGATAGGATAGGATAGAGGATAGGTTAGGGGATTGGATAGGATAGGATAGAGGATAGGCTAGGATAGAGGATAGGATAGAGGATAGGATAGGAGAGGGTAGGGGATTTGATAGGATAGAGGATAGGATAGGATAGAAGATAGGATAGGATAGAGGATAGGATAGGATAGAGGATAGGATACGATAGAAGATTGGATAGAGGATATGATAGGATAGAGGATATTATAGGATAGAGGATATGATAGGATAGTGGATAGGATAGGGTAGAGGATTGGATAGGATAGAGAGTAGATGATAGGATAGGATAGAGGATTGGATAGGATACAGGATAGGTTAGGATAGAGGATAGGATACAGGATAGGTTAGGATAGAGGATAGGATAGGGGGTTTGATAGGATAGAGGATAGGATAGGATAGAAGATAGGATAGGATAGAGGATAGGATAGGATAGAGGATAGGATAGGATAGAGGATAGGATAGGATAGAGGATAGGATAGGATAGAGGATATGATAGGGGATAGGATAGGATAGACGATAGGATAGGATAGAGGATAGGATAGGATAGAGGATAGGATAATATAGAGGATAGGATATAATAGAGGATAGGATAGGATAGAGGATAGGATAATATAGAGGATAGGATAGGATAGAGGATAGGATAGGATAGAGGATAGGATAGGATAGAGGATAGGATAGGGTAGAGGATAGGATAGGGGATTTGATAGGATAGAGGATAGGATAGGATAGAAGATAGGATAGGATAGAGGATACGACAGGATAGAGGATAGGATAGGGGATTTGATAGGATAGATGATAGGGTAGGATAGAGGATAGGATAGAGGATAGGATAGAGAATAGGTTAGGATAGAGAGTAGGAACGGATAGATGATATTGCAGGATAGAGGATAGGATATGATAGAGTATACGATATTATAGTGGGTAGGATAGGATAGACGATAGGATAGGGGATTTGATAGAATAGAGGATAGGATAGGATAGAGGATAGTATAGAGGATAGGATAGCATAGAGGATAGGATACGATAGAGGATTGGATAGAGGATATGATAGGATAGAGGATCTATAGGATAGAGGATATGATAGGATAGTGGATAGGATAGGATAGAGGATTGGCTAGGATAGAGGATAGATGATAGGATAGGATAGAGGATTGGACAGGATACAGGATCGGTTAGGATAGAGAATAGGATAGGGGATTTGATAGCATAGAGGATAGGATAGGATACAAGATAGGATAGGATAGAGGATAGGATAGGATAGATTATAGGATAGGATAGAGGATAGGATAGGATAGAGGATAGGATAGGATAGAGGATAGGATAGTATAGAGGATAGGATAGGATAGAGGATAGGATAGGATAGAGGATATTATAGGATAGAGGATATGATAGGGTAGAGGATAGGATAGGATAGAGGATTGGATAGGATAGAGGATAGGATAGGATAGAGGATAGGATAGAGGATAGGTTAGAGGATAGGATAGAGGATAGGATAGGATAGAGGATAGGATAGGATAGAGGATAGGATAGGATAGAGGATAGGATAGGATAGAGGATAGCATAGGATAGAGGATAGGATAGGATAGAGGATAGGATAGGATAGAGGATAGGATAGGATAGAGGATAGGATAGGATAGAGGATAGGATAGGATAGAGGATAGGATAGGATAGAGGATAGGATAGGATAGAGGATAGGATAGGATAGAGGATAGGATAGGATAGAGGATAGGATAGAGGATAGGATAGATGATAGTATAGGATAGAGGATAGGATAGGATAGAGGATAGAATAGGATAGAGGATAGGATAGGATAGAGGATAGGATAGGATAGAGGATAGGATAGGATAGAGGATAGGATAGGATAGAGGATAGGATAGGATAGAGGATAGGATAGGAGAGAGGATAGGATAGGATAGAGGATAGGATAGGATAGAGGATAGGATAGACGATAGGATAGGATAGAGCATAGGATAGGATAGAGGATAGGATAGGATAGAGGATAGGATAGGATAGAGGATATGATAGGATAGATGATAGGATAGGATAGAGGATAGGATAGGATAGAGGATAGGATAGGATAGAGGATAGGATAGAGGATAGGATAGGATAGTGGATAGGATAGGATAGAGGATAGGATAGGATAGAGGATAGGATAGAGGATAGGATAGAGGATAGGATAGGATAGAGGATAGGATAGGATAGAGGATAGGATAGGATAGAGGATAGGATAGGATAGAGGATAGGATAGGATAGAGGATAGGATAGGATAGAGGATAGGATAGGATAGAGGATAGCATAGGATAGAGGATAGGATAGGATAGAGGATAGGATAGGATAGAGGATAGGATAGGATAGAGGATAGGATAGACGATAGGATAGGATAGAGCATAGGATAGGATAGAGGATAGGATAGGATAGAGGATAGGATAGGATAGAGGATAGGATAGGATAGAGGATAGGATAGGATACAGGATAGGATAGGGGATTTGATAGGATAGATGATAGGATACGATAGAACATAGCATAGGGTAGAGGATACGATAGGATAGAGGATAGGATAGGGGATTTGATAGGATAGATGATAAGGTATGATAGTGGATAGGATAGAGGATAGGATAGACGATAGGATAGACGATAGGATAGGATAGAGGATAGGATAGGATAGAGGATAGGATAGAGGATAGGATAGGATAGAGGATAGGATAGGATAGAGGATAGGATAGGATAGACGATAGGATAGGATAGAGGATAGGATAGGATAGAGGATAGGATAGGATAGAGGATAGGATAGGATAGAGGATAGGATAGGATAGAGGATATGATAGGATAGATCATAGTATAGGATAGAGGATAGGATAGGATAGAGGATAGGATAGGATAGAGGATAGGATAAGGGATTTGATAGGATAGAGGATAGGATAGGATAGAAGATAGGATAGGATAGAGGATACGACAGGATAGAGGATAGGATAGGGGATTTGATAGGATAGATGATAGGGTAGGATAGAGGATAGGATAGAGGATAGGATAGAGAATAGGTTAGGATAGAGAGTAGGAACGGATAGATGATATTGCAGGATAGAGGATGGGATATGATAGAGTATACGATATTATAGTGGGTAGGATAGGATAGACGATAGGATAGGGGATTTGATAGAATAGAGGATAGGATAGGATAGAGGATAGTATAGAGGATAGGATAGGATAGAGGATACGATACGATAGAGGATTGGATAGACGATATGATAGGATAGAGGATATTATAGGATAGAAGATATGATAGGATAGTGAATAGGATAGGATAGAGGATTGGATAGGATAGAGGATAGATGATAGGATAGGATAGAGGATTGGATAGGATACAGGATAGGTTAGGATAGAGGATAGGATAGGGGATTTGATAGGATAGAGGATAGGATAGGATAGAAGATAGGATAGGATAGAGGATAGGATAGGATAGAGGATAGGATAGGATAGAGGATAGGATAGGATAGAGGATAGGATAGGATAGAGGATAGGATAGGATAGAGGATAGGATAGGATAGAGGATAGGATAGGATACAGGATAGGATAGGGGATTTGATAGGATAGATCATAGTATAGGATAGAGGATAGGATAGGATAGAGGATAGGATAGGATAGAGGATAGGACAGGATAGAGGATAGGATAGGATAGAGGATAGAGGATAGGATAGGATAGAGGATAGGATAGGATAGAGGATAGGATAGGATAGAGGATAGGATAGGATAGAGGATAGGATAGTATAGAGGATAGGATAGGATAGAGGATAGGATAGGATATAGGATAGGATAGGATAGAGGATAGGATAGGATAGAGGATAGGATAGGATAGAGGATAGGATAGGATACAGGATAGGATAGGGGATTTGATAGGATAGATCATAGTATAGGATAGAGGATAGGATAGGATAGAGGATAGGATAGGATAGAGGATAGGATAGGATAGAGGATAGGATAGGGGATTTGATAGGATAGAGGAAAGTATAGGATAGAAGATAGGATAGGATAGAGGATACGACAGGATAGAGGATAGGATAGGGGATTTGATAGGATAGATGATAGCTTAGGACAGAGGATAGGATACAGGATAGGATAGAGAATAGGTTAGGATAGAGAGTAGGAACGGATAGATGATATTATAGGATAGAGGATAGGATATGATAGAGTATACGATATTATAGTGGGTAGGATAGGATAGAGCATAGGTTAGGGGATTGGATAGGATAGGATAGAGGATAGGCTAGGATAGACGATAGGATAGAGGATAGGATAGGATAGAGGATAGGATAGGATAGAGGATTGGATAGAGGATAGGATAGGATAGAGGATTCTATAGGATAGAGGATATAATAGGATAGAGGATATGATAGGATAGAGGATTGGATAGGATAGAGGATAGGATAGACGATAGGATAGACGATAGGATAGGATAGAGGATAGGATAGGATAGAGGATAGGATAGGATAGAGGATAGGATAGGATAGAGGATAGGATAGTATAGAGGATAGTATAGAGGATAGGATAGGATAGAGGATAGGATAGGATAGAGGATAGGATAGGATAGAGGATAGGATAGGATAGAGGATAGGATAGAGGATAGGATAGGATAGAGGATAGGATAGGATAGAGGATAGGATAGGATAGAGGATAGGATAGGATAGAGGATAGAGGATAGGATAGGATAGAGGATAGGATAGTATAGAGGATAGGATAGGATAGAGGATAGGATAGGATAGAGGATAGGATAGGATATAGGATAGGATAGGATAGAGGATAGGATAGGATAGAGGATAGGATAGGATAGAGGATAGGATAGGATACAGGATAGGATAGGGGATTTGATAGGATAGATCATAGTATAGGATAGAGGATAGGATAGGATAGAGGATAGGATAGGATAGAGGATAGGATAGGATAGAGGATAGGATAGGGGATTTGATAGGATAGAGGAAAGTATAGGATAGAAGATAGGATAGGATAGAGGATACGACAGGATAGAGGATAGGATAGGGGATTTGATAGGATAGATGATAGCTTAGGACAGAGGATAGGATAGAGGATAGGATAGAGAATAGGTTAGGATAGAGAGTAGGAACGGATAGATGATATTATAGGATAGAGGATACGATATGATAGAGTATACGATATTATAGTGGGTAGGATAGGATAGAGCATAGGTTAGGGGATTGGATAGGATAGGATAGAGGATAGGCTAGGATAGAGGATAGGATAGAGGATAGGATAGGATAGAGGATTGGATAGAGGATAGGATAGGATAGAGGATAGGTTAGGGGATTGGATAGGATAGGATAGAGGATATGATAGAGGATAGGATAGGATAGAGGACAGGATAGGATAGATGATAGGATAGGATAGAGGATTGGATAGGATACAGGAAAGGATAGACTTGAGGATATATGATAGGATAGTATACAGGATTGGATAGGATACAGGATAGGATAGGATAGACGATAGGATAGGGGATTTGATAGAATAGAGGATAGGATAGGATAGAGGATAGTATAGAGGATAGGATAGGATAGAGGATAGGATAGGATAGAGGATAGGGTAGGATAGAGGATAGGATAGGACAGAGGAGAGGGTAGGGGATTTGATAGGATAGAGGATAGGATAGGATAGAAGATAGGATAGGATAGAGGATAGGATAGGATAGAGGATAGGATACGATAGAAGATTGGATAGAGGATATGATAGGATAGAGCATAGGATAGGATAGAGGATAGGATAGGATAGAGGATAGGATAGTATAGACGATAGGATAGGATAGAGGATAGGATAGGATAGAGGATAGAGGATAGGATAGGATAGAGGATAGGATAGGATAGAGCATAGGATAGGATGGAGGATAGGATAGGATAGAGGATAGGATAGGATAGAGGATAGGATAGGATAGAGGATAGGATAGGATAGAGGATAGGATAGGATAGAGGATAGGATAGGATAGAGGATAGGATAGGATAGAGGATAGGATAGGATAGAGGATAGGATAGGATAGAGGATAGGATAGAGGATAGGATAGAGAATAGGTTAGGATAGAGAGTAGGAACGGATAGATGATATTATAGGATAGTGGGTAGGATAGGATAGAGTATACGATATTATAGTGGGTAGGATAGGATAGAGCATAGGTTAGGGGATTGGATAGGATAGGATAGAGGATAGGCTAGGATAGAGGATAGGATAGAGGATAGGATAGGATAGAGGATTGGATAGAGGATAGGATAGGATAGAGGATATTATAGGATAGAGGATATGATAGGATAGAGGATAGGATAGGATAGAGGATTGGATAGGATAGAGGATAGGATAGACGATAGGATAGGATAGGATAGAGGATAGGATAGGATAGAGGATAGGATAGGATAGAGGATAGGATAGACGATAGGATAGGATAGAGCATAGGATAGGATAGAGGATAGGATAGAGGATAGGATAGAGAATAGGTTAGGATAGAGAGTAGGAACGGATAGATGATATGATAGGATAGTGGGTAGGATAGGATAGAGTATACGATATTATAGTGGGTAGGATAGGATAGAGCATAGGTTAGGGGATTGGATAGGATAGGATAGAGGATAGGCTAGGATAGAGGATAGGATAGAGGATAGGATAGGATAGAGGATTGGATAGAGGATAGGATAGGATAGAGGATATTATAGGATAGAGGATATGATAGGATAGAGGATAGGATAGGATACAGGATTGGATAGGATAGAGGATAGGATAGACAATAGGATAGACGATAGGATAGACGATAGGATAGGATAGAGCATAGGATAGGATAGAGGATAGGATAGGATAGAGGATAGGATAGTATAGACGATAGGATAGGATAGAGGATAGGATAGGATAGAGGATAGAGGATAGGATAGGATAGAGGATAGGATAGGATAGAGCATAGGATAGGATAGAGGGTAGGATAGGATAGAGGATAGGATAGGATAGAGGATAGGATAGGATAGGATAGGATAGAAGATAGGATAGGATAGAGGATACGACAGGATAGAGGATAGGATCGGGGATTTGATAGCATAGAGGATAGGATAGAGGATAGGATAGAGAATAGGTTAGGATAGAGAGTTGGAACGGATAGATGATATTATAGTATAGAGGATAGGATATGATAGAGTATACAATATTATAGTGGGTAGGATAGGATAGAGCATAGGTTAGGGGATTGGATAGGATAGGATATAGGATAGGATAGAGGATAGGATAGGATAGAGGACAGGATAGGATAGATGATAGGATAGGATAGTGGATTGGATAGGATCCAGGAAAGGATAGACTTGAGGATATATGATAGGATAGGATACAGGATTGGATAGGATACAGGATAGGATAGGATAGACGATAGGATAGGGGATTTGATAGAATAGAGGATAGGATAGGATAGAGGATAGTATAGAGGATAGGATAGGACAGAGCATAGGATAGGATAGAGGATAGGATAGTATAGAGGATAGGATAGGATAGAGGATAGGATAGGATAGAGGATATTATAGGATAGAGGATATGATAGGATAGGATAGAGGATTGGATAGGATACAGGATAGGTTAGGATAGAGGATAGGATAGGGGATTTGATAGGAGAGAGGATAGGATAGGATAGAAGATAGGATAGGATAGAGGATAGGATAGGATAGAGGATAGGATAGGATAGAGGATAGGATAGGATAGAGGATAGGATAGGATAGAGGATAGGATAGTATAGAGGATAGGATAGGATAGGGGATAGGATAGGATAGAGGATATTATAGGATAGAGGATATGATAGGATAGAGGATAGGATAGGATAGAGGATAGGATAGGATAGAGGATAGGATAGGATAGAGGATAGGATAGTATAGAGGATAGGATAGGATAGGGGATAGGATAGGATAGAGGATATTATAGGATAGAGGATATGATAGGATAGAGGATAGGATAGGATAGAGGATAGGATAGGATAGAGGATAGGATAGGATAGAGGATAGGATAGACGATAGGATAGGATAGAGCATAGGATAGGATAGAGGATAGGATAGGATAGAGGATAGGATAGGATAGAGGATATGATAGGGTAGAGGATAGGATAGGATATAGGATAGGATAGGATAGAGGATAGGATAGGATAGAGGATAGGATAGGATAGAGGATAGGATAGGATACAGGATAGGATAGGGGATTTGATAGGATAGATGATAGGATACGATAGAACATAGCATAGGGTAGAGGATACGATAGGATAGAGGATAGGATAGGGGATTTGATAGGATAGATGATAAGGTATGATAGTGGATAGGATAGAGGATAGGATAGACGATAGGATAGACGATAGGATAGGATAGAGGATAGGATAGGATAGAGGATAGGATAGGATAGAGGATAGGATAGGATAGACGATAGGATACGATAGAGGATAGGATAGGATAGAGGATAGGATAGGATAGAGGATAGGATAGGATAGAGGATAGGATAGGATAGAGGATATGATAGGATAGATCATAGTATAGGATAGAGGATAGGATAGGATAGAGGATAGGATAGGATAGAGGATAGGATAAGGGATTTGATAGGATAGAGGATAGGATAGGATAGAAGATAGGATAGGATAGAGGATACGACAGGATAGAGGATAGGATAGGGGATTTGATAGGATAGATGATAGGGTAGGATAGAGGATAGGATAGAGGATAGGATAGAGAATAGGTTAGGATAGAGAGTAGGAACGGATAGATGATATTGCAGGATAGAGGATGGGATATGATAGAGTATACGATATTATAGTGGCTAGGATAGGATAGACGATAGGATAGGGGATTTGATAGAATAGAGGATAGGATAGGATAGAGGATAGTATAGAGGATAGGATAGGATAGAGGATACGATACGATAGAGGATTGGATAGACGATATGATAGGATAGAGGATATTATAGGATAGAAGATATGATAGGATAGTGAATAGGATAGGATAGAGGATTGGATAGGATAGAGGATAGATGATAGGATAGGATAGAGGATTGGATAGGATACAGGATAGGTTAGGATAGAGGATAGGATAGGGGATTTGATAGGATAGAGGATAGGATAGGATAGAAGATAGGATAGGATAGAGGATAGGATAGGATAGAGGATAGGATAGGATAGAGGATAGGATAGGATAGAGGATAGGATAGGATAGAGGATAGGATAGGATAGAGGATAGGATAGGATAGAGGATAGGATAGGATACAGGATAGGATAGGGGATTTGATAGGATAGATCATAGTATAGGATAGAGGATAGGATAGGATAGAGGATAGGATAGGATAGAGGATAGGACAGGATAGAGGATAGGATAGGATAGAGGATAGAGGATAGGATAGGATAGAGGATAGGATAGGATAGAGGATAGGATAGGATAGAGGATAGGATAGGATAGAGGATAGGATAGTATAGAGGATAGGATAGGATAGAGGATAGGATAGGATATAGGATAGGATAGGATAGAGGATAGGATAGGATAGAGGATAGGATAGGATAGAGGATAGGATAGGATACAGGATAGGATAGGGGATTTGATAGGATAGATCATAGTATAGGATAGAGGATAGGATAGGATAGAGGATAGGATAGGATAGAGGATAGGATAGGATAGAGGATAGGATAGGGGATTTGATAGGATAGAGGAAAGTATAGGATAGAAGATAGGATAGGATAGAGGATACGACAGGATAGAGGATAGGATAGGGGATTTGATAGGATAGATGATAGCTTAGGACAGAGGATAGGATAGAGGATAGGATAGAGAATAGGTTAGGATAGAGAGTAGGAACGGATAGATGATATTATAGGATAGAGGATAGGATATGATAGAGTATACGATATTATAGTGGGTAGGATAGGATAGAGCATAGGTTAGGGGATTGGATAGGATAGGATAGAGGATAGGCTAGGATAGAGGATAGGATAGAGGATAGGATAGGATAGAGGATTGGATAGAGGATAGGATAGGATAGAGGATAGGTTAGGGGATTGGATAGGATAGGATAGAGGATAGGATAGAGGATAGGATAGGATAGAGGACAGGATAGGATAGATGATAGGATAGGATAGAGGATTGGATAGGATACAGGAAAGGATAGACTTGAGGATATATGATAGGATAGTATACAGGATTGGATAGGATACAGGATAGGATAGGATAGACGATAGGATAGGGGATTTGATAGAATAGAGGATAGGATAGGATAGAGGATAGTATAGAGGATAGGATAGGATAGAGGATAGGATAGGATAGAGGATAGGGTAGGATAGAGGATAGGATAGGACAGAGGAGAGGGTAGGGGATTTGATAGGATAGAGGATAGGATAGGATAGAAGATAGGATAGGATAGAGGATAGGATAGGATAGAGGATAGGATACGATAGAAGATTGGATAGAGGATATGATAGGATAGAGCATAGGATAGGATAGAGGATAGGATAGGATAGAGGATAGGATAGTATAGACGATAGGATAGGATAGAGGATAGGATAGGATAGAGGATAGAGGATAGGATAGGATAGAGGATAGGATAGGATAGAGCATAGGATAGGATGGAGGATAGGATAGGATAGAGGATAGGATAGGATAGAGGATAGGATAGGATAGAGGATAGGATAGGATAGAGGATAGGATAGGATAGAGGATAGGATAGGATAGAGGATAGGATAGGATAGAGGATAGGATAGGATAGAGGATAGGATAGGATAGAGGATAGGATAGAGGATAGGATAGAGAATAGGTTAGGATAGAGAGTAGGAACGGATAGATGATATTATAGGATAGTGGGTAGGATAGGATAGAGTATACGATATTATAGTGGGTAGGATAGGATAGAGCATAGGTTAGGGGATTGGATAGGATAGGATAGAGGATAGGCTAGGATAGAGGATAGGATAGAGGATAGGATAGGATAGAGGATTGGATAGAGGATAGGATAGGATAGAGGATATTATAGGATAGAGGATATGATAGGATAGAGGATAGGATAGGATAGAGGATTGGATAGGATAGAGGATAGGATAGACGATAGGATAGGATAGGATAGAGGATAGGATAGGATAGAGGATAGGATAGACGATAGGATAGGATAGAGCATAGGATAGGATAGAGGATAGGATAGAGGATAGGATAGAGAATAGGTTAGGATAGAGAGTAGGAACGGATAGATGATATGATAGGATAGTGGGTAGGATAGGATAGAGTATACGATATTATAGTGGGTAGGATAGGATAGAGCATAGGTTAGGGGATTGGATAGGATAGGATAGAGGATAGGCTAGGATAGAGGATAGGATAGAGGATAGGATAGGATAGAGGATTGGATAGAGGATAGGATAGGATAGAGGATATTATAGGATAGAGGATATGATAGGATAGAGGATAGGATAGGATACAGGATTGGATAGGATAGAGGATAGGATAGACAATAGGATAGACGATAGGATAGACGATAGGATAGGATAGAGCATAGGATAGGATAGAGGATAGGATAGGATAGAGGATAGGATAGTATAGACGATAGGATAGGATAGAGGATAGGATAGGATAGAGGATAGAGGATAGGATAGGATAGAGGATAGGATAGGATAGAGCATAGGATAGGATAGAGGGTAGGATAGGATAGAGGATAGGATAGGATAGAGGATAGGATAGGATAGGATAGGATAGAAGATAGGATAGGATAGAGGATACGACAGGATAGAGGATAGGATCGGGGATTTGATAGCATAGAGGATAGGATAGAGGATAGGATAGAGAATAGGTTAGGATAGAGAGTTGGAACGGATAGATGATATTATAGTATAGAGGATAGGATATGATAGAGTATACAATATTATAGTGGGTAGGATAGGATAGTGCATAGGTTAGGGGATTGGATAGGATAGGATATAGGATAGGATAGAGGATAGGATAGGATAGAGGACAGGATAGGATAGATGATAGGATAGGATAGAGGATTGGATAGGATCCAGGAAAGGATAGACTTGAGGATATATGATAGGATAGGATACAGGATTGGATAGGATACAGGATAGGATAGGATAGACGATAGGATAGGGGATTTGATAGAATAGAGGATAGGATAGGATAGAGGATAGTATAGAGGATAGGATAGGACAGAGCATAGGATAGGATAGAGGATAGGATAGTATAGAGGATAGGATAGGATAGAGGATAGGATAGGATAGAGGATATTATAGGATAGAGGATATGATAGGATAGGATAGAGGATTGGATAGGATACAGGATAGGTTAGGATAGAGGATAGGATAGGGGATTTGTTAGGAGAGAGGATAGGATAGGATAGAAGATAGGATAGGATAGAGGATAGGATAGGATAGAGGATAGGATAGGATAGAGGATAGGATAGGATAGAGGATAGGATAGGATAGAGGATAGGATAGTATAGAGGATAGGATAGGATAGGGGATAGGATAGGATAGAGGATATTATAGGATAGAGGATATGATAGGATAGAGGATAGGATAGGATAGAGGATTGGATAGGATAGAGGATAGGATAGGATAGAGGATATTATAGGATAGAGAATATGATAGGATAGAGGATAGGATAGGATAGAGGATTGGATAGGATAGAGGATAGGATAGGATAGAGGATAGGATAGAGGATAGGATAGAGGATAGGATAGAGGATAGGATAGAGGATAGGATAGAGGATAGGATAGGATAGAGGATAGGATAGGATAGAGGATAGGATAGGATACAGGATTGGATAGGATAGAGGATAGGATAGACGATAGGATAGACGATAGGATAGGATAGAGCATAGGATAGGATAGAGGATAGGATAGGATAGAGGATAGGATAGTATAGACGATAGGATAGGATAGAGGATAGGATAGGATAGAGGATAGAGGATAGGATAGGATAGAGGATAGGATAGGATAGAGCATAGGATAGGATAGAGGGTAGGATAGGATAGAGGATAGGATAGGATAGAGGATAGGATAGGATAGGATAGGATAGAAGATAGGATAGGATAGAGGATACGACAGGATAGAGGATAGGATCGGGGATTTGATAGCATAGAGGATAGGATAGAGGATAGGATAGAGAATAGGTTAGGATAGAGAGTTGGAACGGATAGATGATATTATAGTATAGAGGATAGGATATGATAGAGTATACAATATTATAGTGGGTAGGATAGGATAGAGCATAGGTTAGGGGATTGGATAGGATAGGATATAGGATAGGATAGAGGATAGGATAGGATAGAGGACAGGATAGGATAGATGATAGGATAGGATAGAGGATTGGATAGGATCCAGGAAAGGATAGACTTGAGGATATATGATAGGATAGGATACAGGATTGGATAGGATACAGGATAGGATAGGATAGACGATAGGATAGGGGATTTGATAGAATAGAGGATAGGATAGGATAGAGGATAGTATAGAGGATAGGATAGGACAGAGCATAGGATAGGATAGAGGATAGGATAGTATAGAGGATAGGATAGGATAGAGGATAGGATAGGATAGAGGATATTATAGGATAGAGGATATGATAGGATAGGATAGAGGATTGGATAGGATACAGGATAGGTTAGGATAGAGGATAGGATAGGGGATTTGATAGGAGAGAGGATAGGATAGGATAGAAGATAGGATAGGATAGAGGATAGGATAGGATAGAGGATAGGATAGGATAGAGGATAGGATAGGATAGAGGATAGGATAGGATAGAGGATAGGATAGTATAGAGGATAGGATAGGATAGGGGATAGGATAGGATAGAGGATATTATAGGATAGAGGATATGATAGGATAGAGGATAGGATAGGATAGAGGATTGGATAGGATAGAGGATAGGATAGGATAGAGGATAGGATAGGATAGAGGATAGGATAGGATAGAGGATAGGATAGGATAGAGGATATGATAGGATAGAGGATAGGATAGGATAGAGGATAGGATAGGATAGAGGATAGGATAGGAGAGAGGATAGGATAGGATAGAGGATAGGATAGGATAGAGGATAGGATAGACGATAGGATAGGATAGAACATAGGATAGGATAGAGGATAGGATAGAGGATAGGATAGAGAATAGGTTAGGATAGAGAGTAGGAACGGATAGATGATATTATAGGATAGTGGGTAGGATAGGATAGAGTATACGATATTATAGTGGGTAGGATAGGATAGAGCATAGGTTAGGGGATTGGATAGGATAGGATAGAGGATAGGCTAGGATAGAGGATAGGATAGAGGATAGGATAGGATAGAGGATTGGATAGAGGATAGGATAGGATAGAGGATATTATAGGATAGACGATATGATAGGATAGAGGATAGGATAGGATAGAGGATTGGATAGGATAGAGGATAGGATAGACGATAGGATAGACGATAGGATAGGATAGAGCATAGGATAGGATAGAGGATAGGATAGGATAGAGGATAGGATAGTATAGACGATAGGATAGGATAGAGGATAGGATAGGATAGAGGATAGAGGATAGGATGGGATAGAGGATAGGATAGGATAGAGCATAGGATAGGATAGAGGATAGGATAGGATAGAGGATAGGATAGTATAGACGATAGGATAGGATAGAGGATAGGATAGGATAGAGGATAGAGGATAGGATAGGATAGAGGATAGGATAGGATAGAGGATAGGATAGGATAGAGGATAGGATAGGATAGGATAGAGGATAGGATAGGATAGAGGATAGGATAGGATAGAGGATAGGATAGGATAGAGGATAGGATAGGATAGAGGATAGGATAGGATAGAGGATAGGATAGTATAGACGATAGGATAGGATAGAGGATAGGATAGGATAGAGGATAGAGGATAGGATGGGATAGAGGATAGGATAGGATAGAGCATAGGATAGGATAGAGGATAGGATAGGATAGAGGATAGGATAGTATAGACGATAGGATAGGATAGAGGATAGGATAGGATAGAGGATAGAGGATAGGATAGGATAGAGGATAGGATAGGATAGAGGATAGGATAGGATAGAGGATAGGATAGGATAGAGGATAGGATAGGATAGGATAGAGGATAGGATAGGATAGAGGATAGGATAGGATAGAGGATAGGATAGGATAGAGGATAGGATAGGATAGAGGATAGGATAGGATAGAGGATAGGATAGGATAGAGGATAGGATAGAGGATAGGATAGAGAATAGGTTAGGATAGAGAGTAGGAACGGATAGATGATATTATAGGATAGTGGGTAGGATAGGATAGAGTATACGATATTATAGTGGGTAGGATAGGATAGAGCATAGGTTAGGGGATTGGATAGGATAGGATAGAGGATAGGCCAGGATAGAGGATAGGATAGAGGATAGGATAGGATAGAGGATTGGATAGAGGATAGGATAGGATAGAGGATATTATAGGATAGAGGATATGATAGGATAGAGGATAGGATAGGATAGAGGATTGGATAGGATAGAGGATAGGATAGACGATAGGATAGACGATAGGATAGGATAGAGCATAGGATAGGATAGAGGATAGGATAGGATAGAGGATAGGATAGAGGATAGGATAGAGAATAGGTTAGGATAGAAAGTAGGAACGGATAGATGATATTATAGGATAGTTGGTAGGATAGGATAGAGTATACGATATTATAGTGGGTAGGATAGGATAGAGCATAGGTTAGGGGATTGGATAGGATAGGATAGAGGATAGGATAGAGGATAGGATAGGATAGAGGATTGGATAGAGGATAGGATAGGATAGAGGATATTATAGGATAGAGGATATGATAGGATAGAGGATAGGATAGGATAGAGGATTGGGTAGGATAGAGGATAGGATAGACGATAGGATAGACGATAGGATAGGATAGAGCATAGGATAGGATAGAGGATAGGATAGGATAGAGGATAGGATAGTATAGACGATAGGATAGGATAGAGGATAGGATAGGATAGAGGATAGAGGATAGGATAGGATAGAGGATAGGATAGGATAGAGCATAGGATAGGATAGAGGATAGGATAGGATAGAGGATAGGATAGGATAGAGGATAGGATAGGATAGAGCATAGGATAGGATAGAGGATAGGATAGGATAGAGGATAGGATAGGATAGAGGATAGGATAGGATAGAGGATAGGATAGGATAGAGGATAGGATAGGATAGGATAGAGGATAGGATAGGATACAGGATTGGATAGGATAGAGGATAGGATAGACGATAGGATAGACGATAGGATAGGATAGAGCATAGGATAGGATAGAGGATAGGATAGGATAGAGGATAGGATAGTATAGACGATAGGATAGGATAGAGGATAGGATAGGATAGAGGATAGAGGATAGGATAGGATAGAGGATAGGATAGGATAGAGCATAGGATAGGATAGAGGGTAGGATAGGATAGAGGATAGGATAGGATAGAGGATAGGATAGGATAGAGGATAGGATAGGATAGGATAGGATAGAAGATAGGATAGGATAGAGGATACGACAGGATAGAGGATAGGATCGGGGATTTGATAGCATAGAGGATAGGATAGAGGATAGGATAGAGAATAGGTTAGGATAGAGAGTTGGAACGGATAGATGATATTATAGTATAGAGGATAGGATATGATAGAGTATACAATATTATAGTGGGTAGGATAGGATAGAGCATAGGTTAGGGGATTGGATAGGATAGGATATAGGATAGGATAGAGGATAGGATAGGATAGAGGACAGGATAGGATAGATGATAGGATAGGATAGAGGATTGGATAGGATCCAGGAAAGGATAGACTTGAGGATATATGATAGGATAGGATACAGGATTGGATAGGATACAGGATAGGATAGGATAGACGATAGGATAGGGGATTTGATAGAATAGAGGATAGGATAGGATAGAGGATAGTATAGAGGATAGGATAGGACAGAGCATAGGATAGGATAGAGGATAGGATAGTATAGAGGATAGGATAGGATAGAGGATAGGATAGGATAGAGGATATTATAGGATAGAGGATATGATAGGATAGGATAGAGGATTGGATAGGATACAGGATAGGTTAGGATAGAGGATAGGATAGGGGATTTGATAGGAGAGAGGATAGGATAGGATAGGGGATTTGATAGGAGAGAGGATAGGATAGGATAGAAGATAGGATAGGATAGAGGATAGGATAGGATAGAGGATAGGATAGGATAGAGGATAGGATAGGATAGAGGATAGGATAGGATAGAGGATAGGATAGTATAGAGGATAGGATAGGATAGGGGATAGGATAGGATAGAGGATATTATAGGATAGAGGATATGATAGGATAGAGGATAGGATAGGATAGAGGATTGGATAGGATAGAGGATAGGATAGGATAGAGGATATTATAGGATAGAGAATATGATAGGATAGAGGATAGGATAGGATAGAGGATTGGATAGGATAGAGGATAGGATAGGATAGAGGATAGGATAGAGGATAGGATAGAGGATAGGATAGAGGATAGGATAGAGGATAGGATAGAGGATAGGATAGGATAGAGGATAGGATAGGATAGAGGATAGGATAGGATAGAGGATAGGATAGACGATAGGATAGACGATAGGATAGGATAGAGCATAGGATAGGATAGAGGATAGGATAGGATAGAGGATAGGATAGTATAGACGATAGGATAGGATAGAGGATAGGATAGGATAGAGGATAGAGGATAGGATGGGATAGAGGATAGGATAGGATAGAGCATAGGATAGGATAGAGGATAGGATAGGATAGAGGATAGGATAGTATAGACGATAGGATAGGATAGAGGATAGGATAGGATAGAGGATAGAGGATAGAGGATAGGATAGGATAGAGGATAGGATAGGATAGAGGATAGGATAGGATAGAGGATAGGATAGGATAGGATAGAGGATAGGATAGGATAGAGGATAGGATAGGATAGAGGATAGGATAGGATAGAGGATAGGATAGGATAGAGGATAGGATAGGATAGAGGATAGGATAGTATAGACGATAGGATAGGATAGAGGATAGGATAGGATAGAGGATAGAGGATAGGATGGGATAGAGGATAGGATAGGATAGAGCATAGGATAGGATAGAGGATAGGATAGGATAGAGGATAGGATAGTATAGACGATAGGATAGGATAGAGGATAGGATAGGATAGAGGATAGAGGATAGGATAGGATAGAGGATAGGATAGGATAGAGGATAGGATAGGATAGAGGATAGGATAGGATAGGATAGAGGATAGGATAGGATAGAGGATAGGATAGGATAGAGGATAGGATAGGATAGAGGATAGGATAGGATAGAGGATAGGATAGGATAGAGGATAGGATAGAGGATAGGATAGAGAATAGGTTAGGATAGAGAGTAGGAACGGATAGATGATATTATAGGATAGTGGGTAGGATAGGATAGAGTATACGATATTATAGTGGGTAGGATAGGATAGAGCATAGGTTAGGGGATTGGATAGGATAGGATAGAGGATAGGCCAGGATAGAGGATAGGATAGAGGATAGGATAGGATAGAGGATTGGATAGAGGATAGGATAGGATAGAGGATATTATAGGATAGAGGATATGATAGGATAGAGGATAGGATAGGATAGAGGATTGGATAGGATAGAGGATAGGATAGACGATAGGATAGACGATAGGATAGGATAGAGCATAGGATAGGATAGAGGATAGGATAGGATAGAGGATAGGATAGAGGATAGGATAGAGAATAGGTTAGGATAGAAAGTAGGAACGGATAGATGATATTATAGGATAGTTGGTAGGATAGGATAGAGTATACGATATTATAGTGGGTAGGATAGGATAGAGCATAGGTTAGGGGATTGGATAGGATAGGATAGAGGATAGGATAGAGGATAGGATAGGATAGAGGATTGGATAGAGGATAGGATAGGATAGAGGATATTATAGGATAGAGGATATGATAGGATAGAGGATAGGATAGGATAGAGGATTGGGTAGGATAGAGGATAGGATAGACGATAGGATAGACGATAGGATAGGATAGAGCATAGGATAGGATAGAGGATAGGATAGGATAGAGGATAGGATAGTATAGACGATAGGATAGGATAGAGGATAGGATAGGATAGAGGATAGAGGATAGGATAGGATAGAGGATAGGATAGGATAGAGCATAGGATAGGATAGAGGATAGGATAGGATAGAGGATAGGATAGGATAGAGGATAGGATAGGATAGAGCATAGGATAGGATAGAGGATAGGATAGGATAGAGGATAGGATAGGATAGAGGATAGGATAGGATAGAGGATAGGATAGGATAGAGGATAGGATAGGATAGGATAGAGGATAGGATAGGATAGAGGATAGGATAGGATAGAGGATAGGATAGTATAGAGGATAGGATAGGATAGAGGATAGGATAGGATAGAGGATAGGATAGGATAGAGGATAGTATAGAGGATATGATAGGATAGAGGATATTATAGGATAGAGGATATGATAGGATAGAGGATAGGATAGGATAGAGGATTGGATAGGATAGAGGATAGGATAGGATAGAGGATATTATAGGATAGAGGATATGATAGGATAGAGGATAGGATAGGATAGAGGATTGGATAGGATAGAGGATAGGATAGGATAGAGGATAGGATAGAGGATAGGATAGAGGATAGGATAGAGGATAGGATAGAGGATAGGATAGGATAGAGGATAGGACAGGATAGAGGATAGGATAGGATAGAGGATAGAATAGGATAGAGGATAGGATAGGATAGAGGATAGGATAGGATAGAGGATAGGATAGGATAGAGGATAGGATTTGATAGAGGATAGGTTAGGATAGAGGATAGGATAGGATAGAGGATAGGATAGGAGAGAGGATAGTATAGGATAGAGGATAGGATAGGATAGAGGATAGGATAGACGGTAGGATAGGATAGAGCATAGGATAGGATAGAGGATAGGATAGGATAGAGGATAGGATAGGATAGAGGATATGATAGGATAGATGATAGGATAGGATAGAGGATAGGATAGGATAGAGGATAGGATAGGATAGAGGATAGGATAGAGGATAGGATAGGATAGAGGATAGGATAGGGGATTTGATTGGATAGAGGATAGGATAGGATAGAAGATAGGATAGGATAGAGGATACGACAGGATAGAGGATAGGATAGGGGATTTGATAGGATAGATGATAGCTTAGGATAGAGGATAGGATAGAGGATAGGATAGAGAATAGGTTAGGATAGAGAGTAGGAACGGATAGATGATATTATAGGATAGAGGATAGGATATGATAGAGTATACGATATTATAGTGGGTAGGATAGGATAGAGCATAGGTTAGGGGATTGGATAGGATAGGATAGAGGATAGGCTAGGATAGAGGATAGGATAGAGGATAGGATAGGATAGAGGATTGGATAGAGGATAGGATAGGATAGAGGATAGGTTAGGGGATTGGATAGGATAGGATAGAGGATAGGATAGAGGATAGGATAGGATAGAGGACAGGATAGGATAGATGATAGGATAGGATAGAGGATTGGATAGGATACAGGAAAGGATAGACTTGAGGATATATGATAGGATAGTATACAGGATTGGATAGGATACAGGATAGGATAGGATAGACGATAGGATAGGGGATTTGATAGAATAGAGGATAGGATAGGATAGAGGATAGTATAGAGGATAGGATAGGATAGAGGATAGGATAGGATAGAGGATAGGGTAGGATAGAGGATAGGATAGGACAGAGGAGAGGGTAGGGGATTTGATAGGATAGAGGATAGGATAGGATAGAAGATAGGATAGGATAGAGGATAGGATAGGATAGAGGATAGGATACGATAGAAGATTGGATAGAGGATATGATAGGATAGAGGATATTATAGGATAGAGGATATGATAGGATAGTGGATAGGATAGGGTAGAGGATTGGATAGGATAGAGAGTAGATGATAGGATAGGATAGAGGATTGGATAGGATACAGGATAGGTTAGGATAGAGGATAGGATACAGGATAGGTTAGGATAGAGGATAGGATAGGGGGTTTGATAGGATAGAGGATAGGATAGGATAGAAGATAGGATAGGATAGAGGATAGGATAGGATAGAGGATAGGATAGTATAGAGGATAGGATAGGATAGAGGATAGGATAGGATAGAGGATAGGATAGGATAGAGGATATGATAGGGGATAGGATAGGATAGACGATAGGATAGGATAGAGGATAGGATAGGATAGAGGATGGGATAATATAGAGGATAGGATAGGATAGAGGATAGGATAGGATAGAGGATAGGATAATATAGAGGATAGGATAGGATAGAGGATAGGATAGGATAGAGGATAGGATAGGATAGAGGATAGGATAGGATAGAGGATAGGATAGGATAGAGGATAGGATAGGATAGAGGATAGGATAGGATAGAGGATTGGATAGGATAGAGGATAGATGATAGGATAGGATAGAGGATTGGATAGGATACAGGATAGGATAGGATAGAGGATAGGATAGGATAGAGGATAGGATAGGATAGAGGATAGGATAGGATAGAGGATAGGATAGGATAGAGGATAGGACAGGATAGAGGATAGGATAGGATAGAGGATAGAATAGGATAGAGGATAGGATAGGATAGAGGATAGGATAGGATAGAGGATAGGATAGGATAGAGGATAGGATAGGATAGAGGATAGGTTAGGATAGAGGATAGGATAGGATAGAGGATAGGATAGGAGAGAGGATAGTATAGGATAGAGGATAGGATAGGATAGAGGATAGGATAGACGGTAGGATAGGATAGAGCATAGGATAGGATAGAGGATAGGATAGGATAGAGGATAGGATAGGATAGAGGATAGGATAGGATAGAGGATATTATAGGATAGAGGATATGATAGGATAGGATAGAGGATTGGATAGGATACAGGATAGGTTAGGATAGAGGATAGGATAGGGGATTTGATAGGAGAGAGGATAGGATAGGATAGGGGATTTGATAGGAGAGAGGATAGGATAGGATAGAAGATAGGATAGGATAGAGGATAGGATAGGATAGAGGATAGGATAGGATAGAGGATAGGATAGGATAGAGGATAGGATAGGATAGAGGATAGGATAGTATAGAGGATAGGATAGGATAGGGGATAGGATAGGATAGAGGATATTATAGGATAGAGGATATGATAGGATAGAGGATAGGATAGGATAGAGGATTGGATAGGATAGAGGATAGGATAGGATAGAGGATATTATAGGATAGAGAATATGATAGGATAGAGGATAGGATAGGATAGAGGATTGGATAGGATAGAGGATAGGATAGGATAGAGGATAGGATAGAGGATAGGATAGAGGATAGGATAGAGGATAGGATAGAGGATAGGATAGAGGATAGGATAGGATAGAGGATAGGATAGGATAGAGGATAGGATAGGATAGAGGATAGGATAGACGATAGGATAGACGATAGGATAGGATAGAGCATAGGATAGGATAGAGGATAGGATAGGATAGAGGATAGGATAGTATAGACGATAGGATAGGATAGAGGATAGGATAGGATAGAGGATAGAGGATAGGATGGGATAGAGGATAGGATAGGATAGAGCATAGGATAGGATAGAGGATAGGATAGGATAGAGGATAGGATAGTATAGACGATAGGATAGGATAGAGGATAGGATAGGATAGAGGATAGAGGATAGAGGATAGGATAGGATAGAGGATAGGATAGGATAGAGGATAGGATAGGATAGAGGATAGGATAGGATAGGATAGAGGATAGGATAGGATAGAGGATAGGATAGGATAGAGGATAGGATAGGATAGAGGATAGGATAGGATAGAGGATAGGATAGGATAGAGGATAGGATAGTATAGACGATAGGATAGGATAGAGGATAGGATAGGATAGAGGATAGAGGATAGGATGGGATAGAGGATAGGATAGGATAGAGCATAGGATAGGATAGAGGATAGGATAGGATAGAGGATAGGATAGTATAGACGATAGGATAGGATAGAGGATAGGATAGGATAGAGGATAGAGGATAGGATAGGATAGAGGATAGGATAGGATAGAGGATAGGATAGGATAGAGGATAGGATAGGATAGGATAGAGGATAGGATAGGATAGAGGATAGGATAGGATAGAGGATAGGATAGGATAGAGGATAGGATAGGATAGAGGATAGGATAGGATAGAGGATAGGATAGAGGATAGGATAGAGAATAGGTTAGGATAGAGAGTAGGAACGGATAGATGATATTATAGGATAGTGGGTAGGATAGGATAGAGTATACGATATTATAGTGGGTAGGATAGGATAGAGCATAGGTTAGGGGATTGGATAGGATAGGATAGAGGATAGGCCAGGATAGAGGATAGGATAGAGGATAGGATAGGATAGAGGATTGGATAGAGGATAGGATAGGATAGAGGATATTATAGGATAGAGGATATGATAGGATAGAGGATAGGATAGGATAGAGGATTGGATAGGATAGAGGATAGGATAGACGATAGGATAGACGATAGGATAGGATAGAGCATAGGATAGGATAGAGGATAGGATAGGATAGAGGATAGGATAGAGGATAGGATAGAGAATAGGTTAGGATAGAAAGTAGGAACGGATAGATGATATTATAGGATAGTTGGTAGGATAGGATAGAGTATACGATATTATAGTGGGTAGGATAGGATAGAGCATAGGTTAGGGGATTGGATAGGATAGGATAGAGGATAGGATAGAGGATAGGATAGGATAGAGGATTGGATAGAGGATAGGATAGGATAGAGGATATTATAGGATAGAGGATATGATAGGATAGAGGATAGGATAGGATAGAGGATTGGGTAGGATAGAGGATAGGATAGACGATAGGATAGACGATAGGATAGGATAGAGCATAGGATAGGATAGAGGATAGGATAGGATAGAGGATAGGATAGTATAGACGATAGGATAGGATAGAGGATAGGATAGGATAGAGGATAGAGGATAGGATAGGATAGAGGATAGGATAGGATAGAGCATAGGATAGGATAGAGGATAGGATAGGATAGAGGATAGGATAGGATAGAGGATAGGATAGGATAGAGCATAGGATAGGATAGAGGATAGGATAGGATAGAGGATAGGATAGGATAGAGGATAGGATAGGATAGAGGATAGGATAGGATAGAGGATAGGATAGGATAGGATAGAGGATAGGATAGGATAGAGGATAGGATAGGATAGAGGATAGGATAGTATAGAGGATAGGATAGGATAGAGGATAGGATAGGATAGAGGATAGGATAGGATAGAGGATAGTATAGAGGATATGATAGGATAGAGGATATTATAGGATAGAGGATATGATAGGATAGAGGATAGGATAGGATAGAGGATTGGATAGGATAGAGGATAGGATAGGATAGAGGATATTATAGGATAGAGGATATGATAGGATAGAGGATAGGATAGGATAGAGGATTGGATAGGATAGAGGATAGGATAGGATAGAGGATAGGATAGAGGATAGGATAGAGGATAGGATAGAGGATAGGATAGAGGATAGGATAGGATAGAGGATAGGACAGGATAGAGGATAGGATAGGATAGAGGATAGAATAGGATAGAGGATAGGATAGGATAGAGGATAGGATAGGATAGAGGATAGGATAGGATAGAGGATAGGATTTGATAGAGGATAGGTTAGGATAGAGGATAGGATAGGATAGAGGATAGGATAGGAGAGAGGATAGTATAGGATAGAGGATAGGATAGGATAGAGGATAGGATAGACGGTAGGATAGGATAGAGCATAGGATAGGATAGAGGATAGGATAGGATAGAGGATAGGATAGGATAGAGGATATGATAGGATAGATGATAGGATAGGATAGAGGATAGGATAGGATAGAGGATAGGATAGGATAGAGGATAGGATAGAGGATAGGATAGGATAGAGGATAGGATAGGGGATTTGATTGGATAGAGGATAGGATAGGATAGAAGATAGGATAGGATAGAGGATACGACAGGATAGAGGATAGGATAGGGGATTTGATAGGATAGATGATAGCTTAGGATAGAGGATAGGATAGAGGATAGGATAGAGAATAGGTTAGGATAGAGAGTAGGAACGGATAGATGATATTATAGGATAGAGGATAGGATATGATAGAGTATACGATATTATAGTGGGTAGGATAGGATAGAGCATAGGTTAGGGGATTGGATAGGATAGGATAGAGGATAGGCTAGGATAGAGGATAGGATAGAGGATAGGATAGGATAGAGGATTGGATAGAGGATAGGATAGGATAGAGGATAGGTTAGGGGATTGGATAGGATAGGATAGAGGATAGGATAGAGGATAGGATAGGATAGAGGACAGGATAGGATAGATGATAGGATAGGATAGAGGATTGGATAGGATACAGGAAAGGATAGACTTGAGGATATATGATAGGATAGTATACAGGATTGGATAGGATACAGGATAGGATAGGATAGACGATAGGATAGGGGATTTGATAGAATAGAGGATAGGATAGGATAGAGGATAGTATAGAGGATAGGATAGGATAGAGGATAGGATAGGATAGAGGATAGGGTAGGATAGAGGATAGGATAGGACAGAGGAGAGGGTAGGGGATTTGATAGGATAGAGGATAGGATAGGATAGAAGATAGGATAGGATAGAGGATAGGATAGGATAGAGGATAGGATACGATAGAAGATTGGATAGAGGATATGATAGGATAGAGGATATTATAGGATAGAGGATATGATAGGATAGTGGATAGGATAGGGTAGAGGATTGGATAGGATAGAGAGTAGATGATAGGATAGGATAGAGGATTGGATAGGATACAGGATAGGTTAGGATAGAGGATAGGATACAGGATAGGTTAGGATAGAGGATAGGATAGGGGGTTTGATAGGATAGAGGATAGGATAGGATAGAAGATAGGATAGGATAGAGGATAGGATAGGATAGAGGATAGGATAGTATAGAGGATAGGATAGGATAGAGGATAGGATAGGATAGAGGATAGGATAGGATAGAGGATATGATAGGGGATAGGATAGGATAGACGATAGGATAGGATAGAGGATAGGATAGGATAGAGGATGGGATAATATAGAGGATAGGATAGGATAGAGGATAGGATAGGATAGAGGATAGGATAATATAGAGGATAGGATAGGATAGAGGATAGGATAGGATAGAGGATAGGATAGGATAGAGGATAGGATAGGATAGAGGATAGGATAGGATAGAGGATAGGATAGGATAGAGGATAGGATAGGATAGAGGATTGGATAGGATAGAGGATAGATGATAGGATAGGATAGAGGATTGGATAGGATACAGGATAGGATAGGATAGAGGATAGGATAGGATAGAGGATAGGATAGGATAGAGGATAGGATAGGATAGAGGATAGGATAGGATAGAGGATAGGACAGGATAGAGGATAGGATAGGATAGAGGATAGAATAGGATAGAGGATAGGATAGGATAGAGGATAGGATAGGATAGAGGATAGGATAGGATAGAGGATAGGATAGGATAGAGGATAGGTTAGGATAGAGGATAGGATAGGATAGAGGATAGGATAGGAGAGAGGATAGTATAGGATAGAGGATAGGATAGGATAGAGGATAGGATAGACGGTAGGATAGGATAGAGCATAGGATAGGATAGAGGATAGGATAGGATAGAGGATAGGATAGGATAGAGGATATGATAGGATAGATGATAGGATAGGATAGAGGATAGGATAGGATAGAGGATAGGATAGGATAGAGGATAGGATAGGATAGAGGATAGGATAGAGGATAGGATAGGATAGAGGATAGGATAGGGGATTTGATTGGATAGAGGATAGGATAGGATAGAAGATAGGATAGGATAGAGGATACGACAGGATAGAGGATAGGATAGGGGATTTGATAGGATATATGATAGCTTAGGATAGAGGATAGGATAGAGGATAGGATAGAGAATAGGTTAGGATAGAGAGTAGGAACGGATAGATGATATTATAGGATAGAGGATAGGATATGATAGAGTATACGATATTATAGTGGGTAGGATAGGATAGAGCATAGGTTAGGGGATTGGATAGGATAGGATAGAGGATAGGCTAGGATAGAGGATAGGATAGAGGATAGGATAGGATAGAGGATTGGATAGAGGATAGGATAGGATAGAGGATAGGTTAGGGGATTGGATAGGATAGGATAGAGGATAGGATAGAGGATAGGATAGGATAGAGGACAGGATAGGATAGATGATAGGATAGGATAGAGGATTGGATAGGATACAGGAAAGGATAGACTTGAGGATATATGATAGGATAGGATACAGGATTGGATAGGATACAGGATAGGATAGGATAGACGATAGGATAGGGGATTTGATAGAATAGAGGATAGGATAGGATAGAGGATAGTATAGAGGATAGGATAGGATAGAGGATAGGATAGGATAGAGGATAGGGTAGGATAGAGGATAGGATAGGACAGAGGAGAGGGTAGGGGATTTGATAGGATAGAGGATAGGATAGGATAGAAGATAGGATAGGATAGAGGATAGGATAGGATAGAGGCTAGGATAGGATAGAGGATAGGATAGGATAGAGGATATGATAGGGGATAGGATAGGATAGACGATAGGATAGGATAGAGGATAGGATAGGATAGAGGATGGGATAATATAGAGGATAGGATAGGATAGAGGATAGGATAGGATAGAGGATAGGATAATATAGAGGATAGGATAGGATAGAGGATAGGATAGGATAGAGGATAGGATAGGATAGAGGATAGGATAGGATAGAGGATAGGATAGGATAGAGGATAGGATAGGATAGAGGATAGGATAGGATAGAGGATAGGATAGGATAGAGGATAGGATAGGATAGAGGATAGGATAGGATAGAAGATAGGATAGGGTAGAGGATAGGATAGGGGATTTGATAGGATAGAGGATAGGATAGGATAGAAGATAGGATAGGATAGAGGATTGGCTAGGATAGAGGATAGATGATAGGATAGGATAGAGGATTGGACAGGATACAGGATCGGTTAGGATAGAGGATAGGATAGGGGATTTGATAGGATAGAGGATAGGATAGGATACAAGATAGGGTAGGATAGAGGATAGGATAGGATAGAGGATAGGATAGGATAGACGATAGGATAGGATAGAGGATAGGATAGGATAGAGGATAGAGGATAGGATAGGATAGAGGATAGGATAGGATAGAGGATAGGATAGGATAGAGGATAGGATAGGATAGAGGATATGATAGGATAGAGGATAGGATAGGATATAGGATAGGATAGGATAGAGGATAGGATAGGATAGAGGATAGGATAGGATAGAGGATAGGATAGGATACAGCATAGGATAGGGGATTTGATAGGATAGATGATAGGATAGGATAGAACATAGCATAGGGTAGAGGATACGATAGGATAGAGGATAGGATAGGGGATTCGATAGGATAGATGATAGGGTATGATAGTGGATAGGATAGAGGATAGGATAGACGATAGGATAGACGATAGGATAGGATAGAGGATAGGATAGGATAGAGGATAGGATAGGATAGAGGATAGGATAGGATAGAGGATAGGATAGGATAGAGGATAGGATAGGATAGACGATAGGATAGGATAGAGGATAGGATAGGATAGAGGATAGGATAGGATAGAGGATAGGATAGGATAGAGGATAGGATAGACGATAGGATAGGATAGTGTATAGGATAGGATAAAGGATAGGATAGGATAGAGGATAGGATAGGATAGAGGATAGGATAGGATAGAGGATAGAGGATAGGATAGGATAGGATAAAGGATAGGATAGGATAGAGGATAGGATAGGATAGAGGACAGGATAGGATAGAGGATAGGATAGGATAGAGGATACGATATTATAGATCATAGTATAGGATAGAGGATAGGATAGGATAGAGGATAGGATAGGATAGAGGATAGATGATAGGATAGGATAGAGGATTGGATAGGATACAGGATAGGTTAGGATAGAGGATAGGATAGGGGATTTGATAGGATAGAGGATAGGATAGGATAGAAGATAGGATAGGATAGAGGATAGGATAGGATAGAGGATAGGATAGGATAGAGGATAGGATAGGATAGAGGATAGGGTAGGATAGAGGATAGGATAGGATAGAGGATAGGATAGTATAGAGGATAGGATAGGAAAGAGGATAGGATAGGATAGAGGATAGGATAGGGGATTTGATAGGATAGAGGAAAGTATAGGATAGAAGATAGGATAGGATAGAGGATACGACAGGATAGAGGATAGGATAGGGGATTTGATAGGATAGATGATAGCTTAGGATAGAGGATAGGATAGAGGATAGGATAGGATAGACGATAGGATAGGGGATTTGATAGAATAGAGGATAGGATACGATAGAGGATAGTATAGAGGATAGGATAGGATAGAGGATAGGATACGATAGAGGATTGGATAGAGGATATGATAGCATAGAGGATATTATAGGATAGAGGATATGATAGGATAGTGGATAGGATAGGATAGAGGATTGGATAGGATAGAGGATAGATGATAGGATAGGATAGAGGATTGGATAGGATACAGGATAGGATAGGATAGAGGATAGGATAGGATAGAGGATAGGATAGGATAGAGGATAGGATAGGATAGAGGATAGGATAGGATAGGATAGAGGATAGGATAGGATAGAGGATAGGATAATATAGAGGATAGGATAGGATAGAGGATAGGATAGGATAGAGGATAGGATAGGATAGAGGATAGGATAGGATAGGATAGAGGATAGGATAGGATAGAGGATAGGATAATATAGAGGATAGGATAGGATAGAGGATAGGATAGGATAGAGGATAGGATAGGATAGAGGATAGGATAGGATAGAGGATAGGATAGGATAGAGGATAGGATAGGATAGAGGATAGGATAGGATAGAGGATAGGATAGGATAGAGGATAGGATAGGATAGAGGATAGGATAGGATAGAGGATAGGATAGGATAGAGGATAGGATAGGATAGAGGATAGGATAGGATAGAGGATAGGATAGGATAGAGGATAGGATAGGATAGAGGATAGGATAGGATAGAGGATAGGATAGGATAGAGGATAGGATAGGATAGAGGATAGGATAGGGGATTTGATAGGATAGAGGATAGGATAGGATAGAAGATAGGATAGGATAGAGGATACGACAGGATAGAGGATAGGATAGGGGATTTGATAGGATAGATGATAGGGTAGGATAGAGGATAGGATAGAGGATAGGATAGAGAATAGGTTAGGATAGAGAGTAGGAACGGATAGATGATATTGCAGGATAGAGGATAGGATATGATAGAGTATACGATATTATAGTGGGTAGGATAGGATAGACGATAGGATAGGGGATTTGATAGAATAGAGGATAGGATAGGATAGAGGATAGTATAGAGGATAGGATAGGATAGAGGATAGGATACGATAGAGGATTGGATAGAGGATATGATAGGATAGAGTATATTATAGGATAGAAGATATGATAGGATAGTGGATAGGATAGGATAGAGGATTGGATAGGATAGAGGATAGATGATAGGATAGGATAGAGGATTGGATAGGATACAGGATAGGTTAGGATAGAGGATAGGATAGGGGATTTGATAGGATAGAGGATAGGATAGGATAGAAGATAGGATAGGATAGAGGATAGGATAGGATTGAGGATAGCATAGGATAGAGGATAGGATAGGATAGAGGATAGGATAGGATAGAGGATAGGATAGGATAGAGGATAGGATAGTATAGAGGATAGGATAGGAAAGAGGATAGGATAGGAAAGAGGATAGGATAGGATAGAGGATAGGATAGGGGATTTGATAGGATAGAGGAAAGTATAGGATAGAAGATAGGATAGGATAGAGGATACGACAGGATAGAGGATAGGATAGGGGATTTGATAGGATAGATGATAGCTTAGGATAGAGGATAGGATAGAGGATAGGATAGGATAGACGATAGGATAGGGGATTTGATAGAATAGAGGATAGGATACGATAGAGGATAGTATAGAGGATAGGATAGGATAGAGGATAGGATACGATAGAGGATTGGATAGAGGATATGATAGCATAGAGGATATTATAGGATAGAGGATATGATAGGATAGTGGATAGGATAGGATAGAGGATTGGATAGGATAGAGGATAGATGATAGGATAGGATAGAGGATTGGATAGGATACAGGATAGGATAGGATAGAGGATAGGATAGGATAGAGGATAGGATAGGATAGAGGATAGGATAGGATAGAGGATAGGATAGGATAGGATAGAGGATAGGATAGGATAGAGGATAGGATAATATAGAGGATAGGATAGGATAGAGGATAGGATAGGATAGAGGATAGGATAGGATAGAGGATAGGATAGGATAGGATAGAGGATAGGATAGGATAGAGGATAGGATAATATAGAGGATAGGATAGGATAGAGGATAGGATAGGATAGAGGATAGGATAGGATAGAGGATAGGATAGGATAGAGGATAGGATAGGATAGAGGATAGGATAGGATAGAGGATAGGATAGGATAGAGGATAGGATAGGATAGAGGATAGGATAGGATAGAGGATAGGATAGGATAGAGGATAGGATAGGATAGAGGATAGGATAGGATAGAGGATAGGATAGGGGATTTGATAGGATAGAGGATAGGATAGGATAGAAGATAGGATAGGATAGAGGATACGACAGGATAGAGGATAGGATAGGGGATTTGATAGGATAGATGATAGGGTAGGATAGAGGATAGGATAGAGGATAGGATAGAGAATAGGTTAGGATAGAGAGTAGGAACGGATAGATGATATTGCAGGATAGAGGATAGGATATGATAGAGTATACGATATTATAGTGGGTAGGATAGGATAGACGATAGGATAGGGGATTTGATAGAATAGAGGATAGGATAGGATAGAGGATAGTATAGAGGATAGGATAGGATAGAGGATAGGATACGATAGAGGATTGGATAGAGGATATGATAGGATAGAGGATATTATAGGATAGAAGATATGATAGGATAGTGGATAGGATAGGATAGAGGATTGGATAGGATAGAGGATAGATGATAGGATAGGATAGAGGATTGGATAGGATACAGGATAGGTTAGGATAGAGGATAGGATAGGGGATTTGATAGGATAGAGGATAGGATAGGATAGAAGATAGGATAGGATAGAGGATAGGATAGGATTGAGGATAGCATAGGATAGAGGATAGGATAGGATAGAGGATAGGATAGGATAGAGGATAGGATAGGATAGAGGATAGGATAGTATAGAGGATAGGATAGGAAAGAGGATAGGATAGGATAGAGGATATTATAGGATAGAGGATATGATAGGATAGAGGATAGGATAGGATAGAGGATTGGATAGGATAGAGGATAGGATAGGATAGAGGATGTGATAGAGGATAGGATAGAGGATAGGATAGGATAGAGGATAGGATAGGATAGGGGATAGGATAGGATAGAGGATAGGATAGGATAGAGGATAGCATAGGATAGAGGATATGATAGGATAGAGGATAGGATAGGATAGAGGATAGGATAGGATAGAGGATAGGATAGGATAGAGGATATCATAGGATACAGGATAGGATAGGGGATTTGATAGGATAGATGATAGGATAGGATAGAACATAGCATAGGACAGAGGATAGGATAGGATAGAGGATAGGATAGGGGATAGGATAGGATAGACGATAGGATAGGATAGAGGATAGGATAGGATAGAGGATAGGATAGGATAGAGGATAGGATAGGACAGAGGATAGCATAGGATAGAGGATAGGATAGGATAGAGGATAGGATAGGATAGAGGATAGGATAGGATACAGGATATGATAGGATAGAGGATAGGATAGGATAGAGGATAGGATAGGGGATTTGATAGGATAGAGGATAGGATAGGATAGAAGATAGGATAGGATAGAGGATACGACAGGATAGAGGATAGGATAGGGGATTTGATAGGATAGAGGATAGGATAGGATAGAAGATAGGATAGGATAGAGGATACGACAGGATAGAGAATAGGATAGGGGATTTGATAGGATAGATGATAGGGTAGGATAGAGGATAGGATAGAGGATAGGATAGAGAATAGGTTAGGATAGAGAGTAGGAACGGATAGATGATATTGCAGGATAGAGGATAGGATATGATAGAGTATACGATATTATAGTGGGTAGGATAGGATAGACGATAGGATAGGGGATTTGATAGAATAGAGGATAGGATAGGATAGAGGATAGTATAGAGGATAGGATAGGATAGAGGATAGGATACGATAGAGGATTGGATAGAGGATATGATAGGATAGAGGATATTATAGGATAGAAGATATGATAGGATAGTGGATAGGATAGGATAGAGGATTGGATAGGATAGAGGATAGATGATAGGATAGGATAGAGGATTGGATAGGATACAGGATAGGTTAGGATAGAGGATAGGATAGGGGATTTGATAGGATAGAGGATAGGATAGGATAGAAGATAGGATAGGATAGAGGATAGGATAGGATAGAGGATAGGATAGGATAGAGGATAGGATAGGATAGAGGATATAATAGGATAGAGGATAGGATAGGATAGAGGATAGGATAGTATAGAGGATAGGATAGGAAAGAGGATAGGATAGGATAGAGGATATTATAGGATAGAGGATATGATAGGATAGAGGATAGGATAGGATAGAGGATAGGATAGGATAGAGGATAGGATAGGATAGAGGATAGGATAGGATACAGGATAGGATAGGGGATTTGATAGGATAGATGATGGGATAGGATAGAGGATAGGATAGGATAGAGGATACGATAGGATAGAGGATATTATAGGATAGAGGATATGATAGGATAGAGGATAGGATACAATAGAGGATAGGATAGGATAGAGGATAGAGGATAGGATAGGATAGAGGATAGGATAGGATAGAGGATAGGATAGGATAGAGGATAGGATAGTATAGAGGATAGGATAGGATAGAGGATAGGATAGGATAGAGTATATTATAGGATAGAGGATATGATAGGATAGAGGATAGGATAGGATAGAGGATTGGATAGGATAGAGGATAGGATAGGATAGAGGATAGGATAGAGGATAGGATAGAGGATAGGATAGAGGATAGGATAGAGGATAGGATAGAGGATAGGATAGAGGATAGGATATAGGATAGGATAGGATAGAGGATAGGATAGGATAGAGGATAGGATAGGATAGAGGATAGGATAGGATACAGGATAGGATAGGGGATTTGATAGGATAGATGATAGGATAGGATAGAACATAGCATAGGGTAGAGGATACGATAGGATAGAGGATAGGATAGGGGATTTGATAGGATAGATGATAGGGTATGATAGTGGATAGGATAGAGGATAGGATAGACGATAGGATAGACGATAGGATAGGATAGAGGATTGGATAGGATACAGGATAGGTTAGGATAGAGGATAGGATAGGGGATTTGATAGGATAGAGGATAGGATAGGATAGAAGATAGGATAGGATAGAGGATAGGATAGGATAGAGGATAGGATAGGATAGAGGATAGGATAGGATAGAGGATAGGATAGGATAGAGGATAGGATAGGATAGAGGATAGGATAGTATAGAGGATAGGATAGGATAGAGGATAGGATAGGATAGAGGATATTATAGGATAGAGGATATGATAGGATAGAGGATTGGATAGGATAGAGGATTGGATAGGATAGAGGATAGGATAGGATAGAGGATAGGATAGAGGATAGGATAGAGGATAGGATAGAGGATAGGATAGGATAGAGGATAGGATAGGATAGAGGATAGGATAGGATAGAGGATAGGATAGGATAGAGGATAGGATAGGATAGAGGATATTATAGGATAGAGGATAGCATAGGATAGAGGATAGGATAGGATAGAGGATAGGATAGGATAGGATAGAGGATAGGATAGGATAGAGGATAGGATAGGATAGAGGATAGGATAGGATAGAGGATAGGATAGGATAGAGGATAGGATAGGATAGAGGATAGGATAGGATAGAGGATAGGATAGGATAGAGGATAGGATAGGATAGAGGATAGGATAGGATAGAGGATAGGATAGGATAGAGGATAGGATAGGATAGAGGATAGGATAGGATAGAGGATAGGATAGGATAGAGGATAGGATAGACGATAGGATAGGATAGAGCATAGGATAGGATAGAGGATAGGATAGGATAGAGGATAGGATAGGATAGAGGATAGGATAGGATACAGGATAGGATAGGGGATTTGATAGGATAGAGGATAGGATAGGATAGAACATAGGATAGGGTAGAGGATACGATAGGATAGAGGATAGGATAGGGGATTTGATAGGATAGATGATAGGGTATGATAGTGGATAGGATAGAGGATAGGATAGACGATAGGATAGACGATAGGATAGGATAGAGGATAGGATAGGATAGAGGATAGGATAGGATAGAGGATAGGATAGGATAGAGGATAGGATAGGATAGACGATAGGATAGGATAGAGGATAGGATAGGATAGAGGATATTATAGGATAGAGGATATGATAGGACAGAGGATAGGATACAATAGAGGATAGGATAGGATAGAGGATAGAGGATAGGATAGGATAGAGGATAGGATAGGATAGAGGATAGGATAGTATAGAGGATAGGATAGGATAGAGGATAGGATAGGATAGAGTATATTATAGCATAGAGGATAGGATAGAGGATAGGATAGAGGATAGGATAGAGGATAGGATAGAGGATAGGATATAGGATAGGATAGGATAGAGGATAGGATAGGATAGAGGATAGGATAGGATAGAGGATAGGATAGGATACAGGATAGGATAGGGGATTTGATAGGATAGATGATAGGATAGGATAGAACATAGCATAGGGTAGCGGATACGATAGGATAGAGGATAGGATAGGGGATTTGATAGGATAGATGATAGGGTATGATAGTGGATAGGATAGAGGATAGGATAGACGATAGGATAGACGATAGGATAGGATAGAGGATTGGATAGGATACAGGATAGGTTAGGATAGAGGATAGGATAGAGGATTGGATAGGATACAGGATAGGTTAGGATAGAGGATAGGATAGGGGATTTGATAGGATAGAGGATAGGATAGGATAGAACATAGGATAGGGTAGAGGATACGATAGGATAGAGGATAGGATAGGGGATTTGATAGGATAGATGATAGGGTATGATAGTGGATAGGATAGAGGATAGGATAGACGATAGGATAGACGATAGGATAGGATAGAGGATAGGATAGGATAGAGGATAGGGTAGTATAGAGGATAGGATAGGATAGAGGATAGGATAGGATAGAGTATAGTATAGGATAGAGGATATGATAGGATAGAGGATAGGATAGGATAGAGGATTGGATAGGATAGAGGATAGGATAGGATAGAGGATAGGATAGAGGATAGGATAGAGGATTTGATAGGATAGATGATAGGGTATGATAGTGGATAGGATAGAGGATAGGATAGACGATAGGATAGACGATAGGATAGGATAGAGGATAGGATAGGATAGAGTATATTATAGGATAGAGGATATGATAGGATAGAGGATAGGATAGGATAGAGGATTGGATAGGATAGAGGATAGGATAGGATAGAGGATAGGATAGAGGATAGGATAGAGGATAGGATAGAGGATAGGATAGAGGATAGGATATAGGATAGGATAGGATAGAGGATAGGATAGGATAGAGGATAGGATAGGATAGAGGATAGGATAGGATACAGGATAGGATAGGGGATTTGATAGGATAGATGATAGGATAGGATAGAACATAGCATAGGGTAGAGGATACGATAGGATAGAGGATAGGATAGGGGATTTGATAGGATAGATGATAGGATATGATAGTGGATAGGATAGAGGATAGGATAGACGATAGGATAGACGATAGGATAGGATAGAGGATTGGATAGGATACAGGATAGGTTAGGATAGAGGATAGGATAGGGGATTTGATAGGATAGAGGATAGGATAGGATAGAAGATAGGATAGGATAGAGGATAGGATAGGATAGAGGATAGGATAGGATAGAGGATAGGATAGGATAGAGGATAGGATAGGATAGAGGATAGGATAGGATAGAGGATAGGATAGTATAGAGGATAGGATAGGATAGAGGATAGGATAGGATAGAGGATATTATAGGATAGAGGATATGATAGGATAGAGGATTGGATAGGATAGAGGATTGGATAGGATAGAGGATAGGATGGGATAGAGGATAGGATAGAGGATAGGATAGAGGATAGGATAGAGGATAGGATAGGATAGAGGATAGGATAGGATAGAGGATAGGATAGGATAGAGGATAGGATAGGATAGAGGATAGGATAGGATAGAGGATAGCATAGGATAGAGGATAGGATAGGATAGAGGATAGGATAGGATAGAGGATAGGATAGGATAGGATAGAGGATAGGATAGGATAGAGGATAGGATAGGATAGAGGATAGGATAGGATAGAGGATAGGATAGGAAAGAGGATAGGATAGGATAGAGGATAGGATAGGATAGAGGATAGGATAGGATAGAGGATAGGATAGGATAGAGGATAGGATAGGATAGAGGATAGGATAGACGATAGGATAGGATAGAGCATAGGATAGGATAGAGGATAGGATAGGATAGAGGATAGGATAGTATAGACGATAGGATAGGATAGAGGATAGGATAGGATAGAGGATAGAGGATAGAGGATAGAGGATAGAGGATAGAGGATAGGATAGGATAGAGGATAGGATAGGATAGAGGATAGGATAGGATAGAGGATAGGATAGGATAGAGGATATGATAGGATAGAGGATTTGATAGGATAGAGGATAGGATATGATAGAGTATACGATATTATAGTGGGTAGGATAGGATAGAGCATAGGTTAGGGGATTGGATAGGATAGGATAGAGGATAGGCTAGGATAGAGGATAGCATAGAGGATAGGATAGGATAGAGGATTGGATAGAGGATAGGCTAGGATAGAGGATAGGATAGAGGATAGGATAGGATAGAGGATTGGATAGAGGATAGGATAGGATAGAGGATTCTATAGGATAGAGGATATGATAGGATAGAGGATAGGATAGGATAGAGGATTGGATAGGATAGAGGATAGGATAGACGATAGGATAGACGATAGGATAGGATAGAGGATAGGATAGGATAGAGGATAGGATAGGATAGAGGATAGGATAGTATAGAGGATAGTATAGAGGATAGGATAGGATAGAGGATAGGATAGGATAGAGGATAGGATAGGATAGAGGATAGGATAGGATAGAGGATAGGATAGGATAGAGGATAGGATAGGATAGAGGATAGGATAGAGGATAGGATAGGATAGAGGATAGAGGATAGGATAGGATAGAGGATAGGATAGGATAGAAGATAGGATAGTATAGAGGATAGGATAGGATAGAGGATAGGATAGGATATAGGATAGGATAGGATATAGGATAGGATAGGATAGAGGATAGGATAGGATAGAGGATAGGATAGGATAGAGGATAGGATAGGATACACGATAGGATAGGGGATTTGATAGGATAGAGGATAGGATAGGCTAGAACATAGGATAGGGTAGAGGATACGATAGGATAGAGGATAGGATAGGGGATTTGATAGGATAGATGATAGGGTATGATAGTGGATAGGATAGAGGATAGGATAGACGATAGGATAGACGATAGGATAGGATAGAGGATAGGATAGGATAGAGGATATTATAGGATAGAGGATATGATAGGATAGAGGATAGGATAGGATAGAGGATAGAGGATAGGATAGGATAGAGGATAGGATAGGATAGAGGATAGGATAGGATAGAGGATAGGATAGTATAGAGGATAGGATAGGATAGAGGATAGGATAGGATAGAGGATAGGATAGGATAGAGGATAGGATAGGATAGAGGATAGGATAGGATAGAGGATAGCATAGGATAGAGGATAGGATAGGATAGAGGATATGATAGGATAGAGGATAGGATAGGATAGAGGATAGAGGATAGGATAGGATAGAGGATAGGATAGGATAGAGGATAGAGGATAGGATAGAGGATAGGGGATAGGATAGGATAGAGGATAGGATAGGATAGAGGATAGGATAGGATAGAGGATAGGATAGTATAGAGGATAGGATAGGATAGAGGATAGGATAGGATAGAGGATTGGATAGGATAGGATAGAGGATAGGATAGGATAGAGGATAGGATAGGATAGAGGATAGGATAGGATAGAGGAAAGGATAGGATAGAGGATAGGATAGGATAGAGGATAGGATAGGATAGAGGATAGGATAGTATAGAGGATAGTATAGAGGATAGGATAGGATAGAGGATAGGATAGAGGATAGGATAGGGTAGAGGATAGAGGATAGGATAGGATAGAGGATAGGATAGGATAGAGGATAGGATAGGATAGAGGATAGGATAGGATAGAGGATAGGATAGGATAGAGGATAGGATAGTATAGAGGATAGGATAGGATAGAGGATAGGATAGGATACAGGATAGGATAGGGGATTTGATAGGATAGAGGATAGGATAGGATAGAACATAGGATAGGGTAGAGGATACGATAGGATAGAGGATAGGATAGGGGATTTGATAGGATAGATGATAGGTTATGATAGTGGATAGGATAGAGGATAGGATAGACGATAGGATAGACGATAGGATAGGATAGAGGATAGGATAGGATAGAGGATAGGATAGGATAGAGGATAGGATAGGATAGAGGATAGGATAGGATAGACGATAGGATAGGATAGAGGATAGGATAGGATAGAGGATATTATAGGATAGAGGATATGATAGGATAGAGGATAGGATAGGATAGAGGATAGGATAGGATAGAGGATAGAGGATAGGATAGAGGATAGGGGATAGGATAGGATAGAGGATAGGATAGGATAGAGGATAGGATAGGATAGAGGATAGGATAGTATAGAGGATAGGATAGGATAGAGGATAGGATAGGATAGAGGATTGGATAGGATAGAGGATAGGATAGGATAGAGGATAGAGGATAGGATAGGATAGAGGATAGGATAGGATAGAGGATAGGATAGTATAGAGGATAGGATAGGATAGAGGATAGGATAGGATAGAGTATATTATAGCATAGAGGATAGGATAGAGGATAGGATAGAGGATAGGATAGAGGATAGGATAGAGGATAGGATATAGGATAGGATAGGATAGAGGATAGGATAGGATAGAGGATAGGATAGGATAGAGGATAGGATAGGATACAGGATAGGATAGGGGATTTGATAGGATAGATGATAGGATAGGATAGAACATAGCATAGGGTAGCGGATACGATAGGATAGAGGATAGGATAGGGGATTTGATAGGATAGATGATAGGGTATGATAGTGGATAGGATAGAGGATAGGATAGACGATAGGATAGACGATAGGATAGGATAGAGGATTGGATAGGATACAGGATAGGTTAGGATAGAGGATAGGATAGAGGATTGGATAGGATACAGGATAGGTTAGGATAGAGGATAGGATAGGGGATTTGATAGGATAGAGGATAGGATAGGATAGAACATAGGATAGGGTAGAGGATACGATAGGATAGAGGATAGGATAGGGGATTTGATAGGATAGATGATAGGGTATGATAGTGGATAGGATAGAGGATAGGATAGACGATAGGATAGACGATAGGATAGGATAGAGGATAGGATAGGATAGAGGATAGGATAGTATAGAGGATAGGATAGGATAGAGGATAGGATAGGATAGAGTATAGTATAGGATAGAGGATATGATAGGATAGAGGATAGGATAGGATAGAGGATTGGATAGGATAGAGGATAGGATAGGATAGAGGATAGGATAGAGGATAGGATAGAGGATAGGATAGAGGATAGGATAGGATAGAGGATAGGATAGGATAGAGGATATGATAGGATAGAGGATAGGATAGGATATAGGATAGGATAGGATAGAGGATAGGATAGGATAGAGGATAGGATAGGATACAGGATAGGATAGGGGATTTGATAGGATAGATGATAGGATAGGATAGAACATAGCATAGGGTAGAGGATACGATAGGATAGAGGATAGGATAGGGGATTTGATAGGATAGATGATAGGGTATGATAGTGGATAGGATAGAGGATAGGATAGACGATAGGATAGACGATAGGATAGGATAGAGGATAGGATAGGATAGAGGATAGGATAGGATAGAGGATAGGATAGGATAGAGGATAGGATAGGATAGAGGATAGGATAGGATAGAGGATAGGATAGGATAGACGATAGGATAGGATAGAGGATAGGATAGGATAGAGGATATTATAGGATAGAGGATATGATAGGATAGAGGACAGGATACAATAGAGGATAGGATAGGATAGAGGATAGAGGATAGGATAGGATAGAGGATAGGATAGGATAGAGGATAGGATAGTATAGAGGATAGGATAGGATAGAGGATAGGATAGGATATAGGATAGGATAGGATATAGGATAGGATAGGATAGAGGATAGGATAGGATAGAGGATAGGATAGGATAGAGGATAGGATAGGATACACGATAGGATAGGGGATTTGATAGGATAGAGGATAGGATAGGCTAGAACATAGGATAGGGTAGAGGATACGATAGGATAGAGGATAGGATAGGGGATTTGATAGGATAGATGATAGGGTATGATAGTGGATAGGATAGAGGATAGGATAGACGATAGGATAGACGATAGGATAGGATAGAGGATAGGATAGGATAGAGTATATTATAGGATAGAGGATATGATAGGATAGAGGATAGGATAGGATAGAGGATTGGATAGGATAGAGGATAGGATAGGATAGAGGATAGGATAGAGGATAGGATAGAGGATAGGATAGAGGATAGGATAGAGGATAGGATAGAGGATAGGATATAGGATAGGATAGGATAGAGGATAGGATAGGATAGAGGATAGGATAGGATAGAGGATAGGATAGGATACAGGATAGGATAGGGGATTTGATAGGATAGATGATAGGATAGGATAGAACATAGCATAGGGTAGAGGATACGATAGGATAGAGGATAGGATAGGGGATTTGATAGGATAGATGATAGGATATGATAGTGGATAGGATAGAGGATAGGATAGACGATAGGATAGACGATAGGATAGGATAGAGGATTGGATAGGATACAGGATAGGTTAGGATAGAGGATAGGATAGGGGATTTGATAGGATAGAGGATAGGATAGGATAGAAGATAGGATAGGATAGAGGATAGGATAGGATAGAGGATAGGATAGGATAGAGGATAGGATAGGATAGAGGATAGGATAGGATAGAGGATAGGATAGGATAGAGGATAGGATAGTATAGAGGATAGGATAGGATAGAGGATAGGATAGGATAGAGGATATTATAGGATAGAGGATATGATAGGATAGAGGATTGGATAGGATAGAGGATTGGATAGGATAGAGGATAGGATGGGATAGAGGATAGGATAGAGGATAGGATAGAGGATAGGATAGAGGATAGGATAGGATAGAGGATAGGATAGGATAGAGGATAGGATAGGATAGAGGATAGGATAGGATAGAGGATAGGATAGGATAGAGGATAGCATAGGATAGAGGATAGGATAGGATAGAGGATAGGATAGGATAGAGGATAGGATAGGATAGGATAGAGGATAGGATAGGATAGAGGATAGGATAGGATAGAGGATAGGATAGGATAGAGGATAGGATAGGAAAGAGGATAGGATAGGATAGAGGATAGGATAGGATAGAGGATAGGATAGGATAGAGGATAGGATAGGATAGAGGATAGGATAGGATAGAGGATAGGATAGACGATAGGATAGGATAGAGCATAGGATAGGATAGAGGATAGGATAGGATAGAGGATAGGATAGTATAGACGATAGGATAGGATAGAGGATAGGATAGGATAGAGGATAGAGGATAGAGGATAGAGGATAGAGGATAGAGGATAGGATAGGATAGAGGATAGGATAGGATAGAGGATAGGATAGGATAGAGGATAGGATAGGATAGAGGATATGATAGGATAGAGGATTTGATAGGATAGAGGATAGGATATGATAGAGTATACGATATTATAGTGGGTAGGATAGGATAGAGCATAGGTTAGGGGATTGGATAGGATAGGATAGAGGATAGGCTAGGATAGAGGATAGCATAGAGGATAGGATAGGATAGAGGATTGGATAGAGGATAGGCTAGGATAGAGGATAGGATAGAGGATAGGATAGGATAGAGGATTGGATAGAGGATAGGATAGGATAGAGGATTCTATAGGATAGAGGATATGATAGGATAGAGGATAGGATAGGATAGAGGATTGGATAGGATAGAGGATAGGATAGACGATAGGATAGACGATAGGATAGGATAGAGGATAGGATAGGATAGAGGATAGGATAGGATAGAGGATAGGATAGTATAGAGGATAGTATAGAGGATAGGATAGGATAGAGGATAGGATAGGATAGAGGATAGGATAGGATAGAGGATAGGATAGGATAGAGGATAGGATAGGATAGAGGATAGGATAGGATAGAGGATAGGATAGAGGATAGGATAGGATAGAGGATAGAGGATAGGATAGGATAGAGGATAGGATAGGATAGAAGATAGGATAGTATAGAGGATAGGATAGGATAGAGGATAGGATAGGATATAGGATAGGATAGGATATAGGATAGGATAGGATAGAGGATAGGATAGGATAGAGGATAGGATAGGATAGAGGATAGGATAGGATACACGATAGGATAGGGGATTTGATAGGATAGAGGATAGGATAGGCTAGAACATAGGATAGGGTAGAGGATACGATAGGATAGAGGATAGGATAGGGGATTTGATAGGATAGATGATAGGGTATGATAGTGGATAGGATAGAGGATAGGATAGACGATAGGATAGACGATAGGATAGGATAGAGGATAGGATAGGATAGAGGATATTATAGGATAGAGGATATGATAGGATAGAGGATAGGATAGGATAGAGGATAGAGGATAGGATAGGATAGAGGATAGGATAGGATAGAGGATAGGATAGGATAGAGGATAGGATAGTATAGAGGATAGGATAGGATAGAGGATAGGATAGGATAGAGGATAGGATAGGATAGAGGATAGGATAGGATAGAGGATAGGATAGGATAGAGGATAGCATAGGATAGAGGATAGGATAGGATAGAGGATATGATAGGATAGAGGATAGGATAGGATAGAGGATAGAGGATAGGATAGGATAGAGGATAGGATAGGATAGAGGATAGAGGATAGGATAGAGGATAGGGGATAGGATAGGATAGAGGATAGGATAGGATAGAGGATAGGATAGGATAGAGGATAGGATAGTATAGAGGATAGGATAGGATAGAGGATAGGATAGGATAGAGGATTGGATAGGATAGGATAGAGGATAGGATAGGATAGAGGATAGGATAGGATAGAGGATAGGATAGGATAGAGGAAAGGATAGGATAGAGGATAGGATAGGATAGAGGATAGGATAGGATAGAGGATAGGATAGTATAGAGGATAGTATAGAGGATAGGATAGGATAGAGGATAGGATAGAGGATAGGATAGGGTAGAGGATAGAGGATAGGATAGGATAGAGGATAGGATAGGATAGAGGATAGGATAGGATAGAGGATAGGATAGGATAGAGGATAGGATAGTATAGAGGATAGGATAGGATAGAGGATAGGATAGGATACAGGATAGGATAGGGGATTTGATAGGATAGAGGATAGGATAGGATAGAACATAGGATAGGGTAGAGGATACGATAGGATAGAGGATAGGATAGGGGATTTGATAGGATAGATGATAGGTTATGATAGTGGATAGGATAGAGGATAGGATAGACGATAGGATAGACGATAGGATAGGATAGAGGATAGGATAGGATAGAGGATAGGATAGGATAGAGGATAGGATAGGATAGAGGATAGGATAGGATAGACGATAGGATAGGATAGAGGATAGGATAGGATAGAGGATATTATAGGATAGAGGATATGATAGGATAGAGGATAGGATAGGATAGAGGATAGGATAGGATAGAGGATAGAGGATAGGATAGAGGATAGGGGATAGGATAGGATAGAGGATAGGATAGGATAGAGGATAGGATAGGATAGAGGATAGGATAGTATAGAGGATAGGATAGGATAGAGGATAGGATAGGATAGAGGATTGGATAGGATAGAGGATAGGATAGGATAGAGGATAGGATAGAGGATAGGATAGAGGATAGGATAGAGGATAGGATAGAGGATAGGATAGAGGATAGGATAGAGGATAGGATAGAGGATAGGATAGGATAGAGGATAGGATAGGATAGAGGATATGATAGGATAGAGGATAGGATAGGATATAGGATAGGATAGGATAGAGGATAGGATAGGATAGAGGATAGGATAGTATAGAGGATAGGATAGGATAGAGGATAGGATAGGATACAGGATAGGATAGGGGATTTGATAGGATAGATGATAGGATAGGATAGAACATAGCATAGGGTAGAGGATACGATAGGATAGAGGATAGGATAGGGGATTTGATAGGATAGATGATAGGGTATGATAGTGGATAGGATAGAGGATAGGATAGACGATAGGATAGACGATAGGATAGGATAGAGGATAGGATAGGATAGGGGATAGGATAGGATAGAGTATAGTATAGGATAGAGGATATGATAGGATAGAGGATAGGATAGGATAGAGGATTGGATAGGATAGAGGATAGGATAGGATAAAGGATAGGATAGAGGATAGGATAGAGGATAGGATAGGATAGAGGATAGGATAGTATAGAGGATAGGATAGGATAGAGGATAGGATAGGATGGAGGATAGGATAGGATAGAGGATAGGATAGGATAGAGGATAGGATAGGATACAGGATAGGATAGGGGATTTGATAGGATAGATGATAGGATAGGATAGAACATAGCATAGGGTAGAGGATACGATAGGATAGAGGATAGGATAGGGGATTTGATAGGATAGATGATAGGGTATGATAGTGGATAGGATAGAGGATAGGATAGACGATAGGATAGACGATAGGATAGGATAGAGGATAGGATAGGATAGGGGATAGGATAGGATAGAGGATAGGATAGGATAGAGGATAGGATAGGATAGAGGATAGGATAGGATAGACGATAGGATAGGATAGAGGATAGGATAGGATAGAGGATAGGATAGGATAGAGGATAGGATAGACGATAGGATAGGATAGTGTATAGGATAGGATAGAGGATAGGATAGGATAGAGGATAGGATAGACGATAAGATAGGATAGACGATAAGATAGGATAGTGTATAGGATAGGATAGAGGATAGGATAGGATAGGATATAGGATAGGATAGGATAGAGGATAGGATAGGATAGAGGATAGGATAGGATAGAGGATAGGATAGGATAGAGGATAGGATAGGATAGGATAGAGGATAGGATAGGATAGAGGATAGGATAGGATAGGGGATAGGATAGGATAGAGGATAGGATAGGATAGAGGATAGGATAGGATAGAGGATAGGATAGGATAGAGGATAGGATAGGATAGAGGATAGGATAGGATAGAGGATAGGATAGGATAGAGGATAGGATAGCATATAGGATAGGATAGGATAGAGGATAGGATAGGATAGAGGATAGAATAGGATAGAGGATAGGATAGAGGACAGGATAGGATAGAGGATAGGATAGGATAGAGGATAGGATAGTATAGAGGATAGGATAGGATAGAGGATAGGATAGGATAGAGGATAGGATAGGATATAGGATAGGATAGGATAGAGGATAGGATAGGATAGAGGATAGGATAGGATAGAGGATAGGATAGGATACAGGATAGGATAGGGGATTTGATAGGATAGAGGATAGGATAGGATAGAACATAGGATAGGGTAGAGGATACGATAGGATAGAGGATAGGATAGGGGATTTGATAGGATAGATGATAGGGTATGATAGTGGATAGGATAGAGGATAGGATAGGATACAGGATAGGATAGGGGATTTGATAGGATAGAGGATAGGATAGGATAGAACATAGGATAGGGTAGAGGATACGATAGGATAGAGGATAGGATAGGGGATTTGATAGGATAGATGATAGGTTATGATAGTGGATAGGATAGAGGATAGGATAGACGATAGGATAGACGATAGGATAGGATAGAGGATAGGATAGGATAGAGGATAGGATAGGATAGAGGATAGGATAGGATAGAGGATAGGATAGGATAGACGATAGGATAGGATAGAGGATAGGATAGGATAGAGGATATTATAGGATAGAGGATATGATAGGATAGAGGATAGGATAGGATAGAGGATAGGATAGGATAGAGGATAGAGGATAGAGGATAGGATAGAGGATAGGGGATAGGATAGGATAGAGGATAGGATAGGATAGAGGATAGGATAGGATAGAGGATAGGATAGTATAGAGGATAGGATAGGATAGATGATAGGATAGGATAGAGTATAGTATAGGATAGAGGATATGATAGGATAGAGGATAGGATAGGATAGAGGATTGGATAGGATAGAGGATAGGATAGGATAGAGGATAGGATAGAGGATAGGATAGAGGATAGGATAGGATAGAGGATAGGATAGGATAGAGGATAGGATAGTATAGAGGATAGGATAGGATAGAGGATAGGATAGGATAGAGGATAGGATAGGATAGAGGATAGGATAGGATAGAGGATAGGATAGGATAGAGGATAGCATAGGATAGAGGATAGGATAGGATAGAGGATATGATAGGATAGAGGATAGGATAGGATAGAGGATAGAGGATAGGATAGGATAGAGGATAGGATAGTATAGAGGATAGGATAGGATAGACGATAGGATAGGATAGTGTATAGGATTGGATAGAGGATAGGATAGGATAGAGGATAGGATAGGATAGAGGATAGGATAGGATAGAGGATAGAGGATAGGATAGGATAGGATAAAGGATAGGATAGGATAGAGGATAGGATAGGATAGAGGATAGGATAGGATAGAGGATAGGATAGGATAGAGGAAAGGATAGGATAGAGGATAGGATAGGATAGAGGATAGGATAGGATAGAGGATAGGATAGTATAGAGGATAGTATAGAGGATAGGATAGGATAGAGGATAGGATAGAGGATAGGATAGGATAGAGGATAGAGGATAGGATAGGATAGAGGATAGGATAGGATAGAGGATAGGATAGGATAGAGGATAGGATAGGATAGAGGATAGGATAGTATAGAGGATAGGATAGGATAGAGGATAGGATAGGATACAGGATAGGATAGGGGATTTGATAGGATAGAGGATAGGATAGGATAGAACATAGGATAGGGTAGAGGATACGATAGGATAGAGGATAGGATAGGGGATTTGATAGGATAGATGATAGGTTATGATAGTGGATAGGATAGAGGATAGGATAGACGATAGGATAGACGATAGGATAGGATAGAGGATAGGATAGGATAGAGGATAGGATAGGATAGAGGATAGGATAGGATAGACGATAGGATAGGATAGAGGATAGGATAGGATAGAGGATATTATAGGATAGAGGATATGATAGGATAGAGGATAGGATAGGATAGAGGATAGGATAGGATAGAGGATAGAGGATAGGATAGAGGATAGGGGATAGGATAGGATAGAGGATAGGATAGGATAGAGGATAGGATAGGATAGAGGATAGGATAGTATAGAGGATAGGATAGGATAGAGGATAGGATAGGATAGAGGATTGGATAGGATAGAGGATAGGATAGGATAGAGGATAGGATAGAGGATAGGATAGAGGATAGGATAGAGGATAGGATAGAGGATAGGATAGAGGATAGGATAGAGGATAGGATAGAGGATAGGATAGGATAGAGGATAGGATAGGATAGAGGATATGATAGGATAGAGGATAGGATAGGATATAGGATAGGATAGGATAGAGGATAGGATAGGATAGAGGATAGGATAGTATAGAGGATAGGATAGGATAGAGGATAGGATAGGATACAGGATAGGATAGGGGATTTGATAGGATAGATGATAGGATAGGATAGAACATAGCATAGGGTAGAGGATACGATAGGATAGAGGATAGGATAGGGGATTTGATAGGATAGATGATAGGGTATGATAGTGGATAGGATAGAGGATAGGATAGACGATAGGATAGACGATAGGATAGGATAGAGGATAGGATAGGATAGGGGATAGGATAGGATAGAGTATAGTATAGGATAGAGGATATGATAGGATAGAGGATAGGATAGGATAGAGGATTGGATAGGATAGAGGATAGGATAGGATAAAGGATAGGATAGAGGATAGGATAGAGGATAGGATAGGATAGAGGATAGGATAGGATAGAGGATAGGATAGCATATAGGATAGGATAGGATAGAGGATAGGATAGGATAGAGGATAGAATAGGATAGAGGATAGGATAGAGGACAGGATAGGATAGGATAGAGGATAGGATAGAGGATAGGATAGAGGATAGGATAGGATAGAGGATAGGATAGGATAGAGGATAGGATAGTATAGAGGATAGGATAGGATAGACGATAGGATAGGATAGTGTATAGGATTGGATAGAGGATAGGATAGGATAGAGGATAGGATAGGATAGAGGATAGGATAGGATAGAGGATAGAGGATAGGATAGGATAGGATAAAGGATAGGATAGGATAGAGGATAGGATAGGATAGAGGATAGGATAGGATAGAGGATAGGATAGGATAGAGGAAAGGATAGGATAGAGGATAGGATAGGATAGAGGATAGGATAGGATAGAGGATAGGATAGTATAGAGGATAGTATAGAGGATAGGATAGGATAGAGGATAGGATAGAGGATAGGATAGGATAGAGGATAGAGGATAGGATAGGATAGAGGATAGGATAGGATAGAGGATAGGATAGGATAGAGGATAGGATAGGATAGAGGATAGGATAGTATAGAGGATAGGATAGGATAGAGGATAGGATAGGATACAGGATAGGATAGGGGATTTGATAGGATAGAGGATAGGATAGGATAGAACATAGGATAGGGTAGAGGATACGATAGGATAGAGGATAGGATAGGGGATTTGATAGGATAGATGATAGGTTATGATAGTGGATAGGATAGAGGATAGGATAGACGATAGGATAGACGATAGGATAGGATAGAGGATAGGATAGGATAGAGGATAGGATAGGATAGAGGATAGGATAGGATAGACGATAGGATAGGATAGAGGATAGGATAGGATAGAGGATATTATAGGATAGAGGATATGATAGGATAGAGGATAGGATAGGATAGAGGATAGGATAGGATAGAGGATAGAGGATAGGATAGAGGATAGGGGATAGGATAGGATAGAGGATAGGATAGGATAGAGGATAGGATAGGATAGAGGATAGGATAGTATAGAGGATAGGATAGGATAGAGGATAGGATAGGATAGAGGATTGGATAGGATAGAGGATAGGATAGGATAGAGGATAGGATAGAGGATAGGATAGAGGATAGGATAGAGGATAGGATAGAGGATAGGATAGAGGATAGGATAGAGGATAGGATAGAGGATAGGATAGGATAGAGGATAGGATAGGATAGAGGATATGATAGGATAGAGGATAGGATAGGATATAGGATAGGATAGGATAGAGGATAGGATAGGATAGAGGATAGGATAGTATAGAGGATAGGATAGGATAGAGGATAGGATAGGATACAGGATAGGATAGGGGATTTGATAGGATAGATGATAGGATAGGATAGAACATAGCATAGGGTAGAGGATACGATAGGATAGAGGATAGGATAGGGGATTTGATAGGATAGATGATAGGGTATGATAGTGGATAGGATAGAGGATAGGATAGACGATAGGATAGACGATAGGATAGGATAGAGGATAGGATAAGATAGGGGATAGGATAGGATAGAGTATAGTATAGGATAGAGGATATGATAGGATAGAGGATAGGATAGGATAGAGGATTGGATAGGATAGAGGATAGGATAGGATAAAGGATAGGATAGAGGATAGGATAGAGGATAGGATAGGATAGAGGATAGGATAGTATAGAGGATAGGATAGGATAGAGGATAGGATAGGATAGAGGATAGGATAGGATAGAGGATAGGATAGGATAGAGGATAGGATAGGATACAGGATAGGATAGGGGATTTGATAGGATAGATGATAGGATAGGATAGAACATAGCATAGGGTAGAGGATACGATAGGATAGAGGATAGGATAGGGGATTTGATAGGATAGATGATAGGGTATGATAGTGGATAGGATAGAGGATAGGATAGACGATAGGATAGACGATAGGATAGGATAGAGGATAGGATAGGATAGGGGATAGGATAGGATAGAGGATAGGATAGGATAGAGGATAGGATAGGATAGAGGATAGGATAGGATAGACGATAGGATAGGATAGAGGATAGGATAGGATAGAGGATAGGATAGGATAGAGGATAGGATAGACGATAGGATAGGATAGTGTATAGGATAGGATAGAGGATAGGATAGGATAGAGGATAGGATAGACGATAAGATAGGATAGTGTATAGGATAGGATAGAGGATAGGATAGGATAGAGGATAGGATAGGATATAGGATAGGATAGGATAGAGGATAGGATAGGATAGAGGATAGGATAGGATAGAGGATAGGATAGGATAGAGGATAGGATAGGATAGGATAGAGGATAGGATAGGATAGAGGATAGGATAGGATAGAGGATAGGATAGGATAGAGGATAGGATAGGATAGAGGATAGGATAGGATAGAGGATAGGATAGGATAGAGGATAGGATAGGATAGAGGATAGGATAGGATAGAGGATAGGATAGCATATAGGATAGGATAGGATAGAGGATAGGATAGGATAGAGGATAGAATAGGATAGAGGATAGGATAGAGGACAGGATAGGATAGAGGATAGGATAGGATAGAGGATAGGATAGTATAGAGGATAGGATAGGATAGAGGATAGGATAGGATAGAGGATAGGATAGGATATAGGATAGGATAGGATAGAGGATAGGATAGGATAGAGGATAGGATAGGATAGAGGATAGGATAGGATACAGGATAGGATAGGGGATTTGATAGGATAGAGGATAGGATAGGATAGAACATAGGATAGGGTAGAGGATACGATAGGATAGAGGATAGGATAGGGGATTTGATAGGATAGATGATAGGGTATGATAGTGGATAGGATAGAGGATAGGATAGGATACAGGATAGGATAGGGGATTTGATAGGATAGAGGATAGGATAGGATAGAACATAGGATAGGGTAGAGGATACGATAGGATAGAGGATAGGATAGGGGATTTGATAGGATAGATGATAGGTTATGATAGTGGATAGGATAGAGGATAGGATAGACGATAGGATAGACGATAGGATAGGATAGAGGATAGGATAGGATAGAGGATAGGATAGGATAGAGGATAGGATAGGATAGAGGATAGGATAGGATAGACGATAGGATAGGATAGAGGATAGGATAGGATAGAGGATATTATAGGATAGAGGATATGATAGGATAGAGGATAGGATAGGATAGAGGATAGGATAGGATAGAGGATAGAGGATAGAGGATAGGATAGAGGATAGGGGATAGGATAGGATAGAGGATAGGATAGGATAGAGGATAGGATAGGATAGAGGATAGGATAGTATAGAGGATAGGATAGGATAGATGATAGGATAGGATAGAGTATAGTATAGGATAGAGGATATGATAGGATAGAGGATAGGATAGAGGATTGGATAGGATAGAGGATAGGATAGGATAGAGGATAGGATAGAGGATAGGATAGAGGATAGGATAGAGGATAGGATAGAGGATAGGATAGGATAGAGGATAGGATAGGATAGAGGATAGGATAGGATACAGGATATGATAGGATAGAGGATAGGATAGGATATAGGATAGGATAGGATAGAGGATAGGATAGGATAGAGGATAGGATAGTATAGAGGATAGGATAGGATAGAGGATAGGATAGGATAGAGTATAGTATAGGATAGAGGATATGATAGGATAGAGGATAGGATAGGATAGAGGATTGGATAGGATAGAGGATAGGATAGGATAGAGGATAGGATAGAGGATAAGATAGAGGATAGGATAGGATACAGGATAGGATAGGGGATTTGATAGGATAGATGATAGGATAGGATAGAACATAGCATAGGGTAGAGGATACGATAGGATAGAGGATAGGATAGGGGATTTGATAGGATAGATGATAGGGTATGATAGTGGATAGGATAGAGGATAGGATAGACGATAGGATAGGATAGTGTATAGGATTGGATAGAGGATAGGATAGGATAGAGGATAGGATAGGATAGAGGATAGAGTATAGGATAGGATAGGATAAAGGATAGGATAGGATAGAGGATAGGATAGGATAGAGGATAGGATAGGATAGAGGATAGGATAGGATAGAGGATAGGATAGGATAGAGGAAAGGATAGGATAGAGGATAGGATAGGATAGAGGATTGGATAGGATAGAGGATAGGATAGGATAGAGGATAGGATAGAGGATAGGATAGAGGATAGGATAGAGGATAGGATAGTGGATAGGATAGGATAGAGGATAGGATAGGATAGAGGATATGATAGGATAGAGGATAAGGATAGGATAGAGGATAGGATAGGATAGAGGATAGGATAGGATAGAGGATAGGATAGGATAGAGGATAGGATAGTATAGAGGATAGGATAGGATAGAGGATAGGATAGGATACAGGATAGGATAGGGGATTTGATAGGATAGAGGATAGGATAGGATAGAACATAGGATAGGGTAGAGGATACGATAGGATAGAGGATAGGATAGGGGATTTGATAGGATAGATGATAGGGTATGATAGTGGATAGGATAGAGGATAGGATAGACGATAGGATAGACGATAGGATAGGATAGAGGATAGGATAGGATAGAGGATAGGATAGGATAGAGGATAGGATAGGATAGAGGATAGGATAGGATAGAGGATAGGATAGGATAGAGGATAGGATAGGATAGACGATAGGTTAGGATAGAGGATAGGATAGGATAGAGGATATTATAGGATAGAGGATATGATAGGATAGAGGATAGGATACAATAGAGGATAGGATAGGATAGAGGATAGAGGATAGGATAGGATAGAGGATAGGATAGGATAGAGGATAGGATAGGATAGAGGATAGGATAGTATAGAGGATAGGATAGGATAGAGGATAGGATAGGATAGAGTATATTATAGGATAGAGGATATGATAGGATAGAGGATAGGATAGGATAGAGGATTGGATAGGATAGAGGATAGGATAGGATAGAGGATAGGATAGAGGATAGGATAGAGGATAGGATAGAGGATAGGATAGAGGATAGGATATAGGATAGGATAGGATAGAGGATAGGATAGGATAGAGGATAGGATAGGATAGAGGATAGGATAGGATACAGGATAGGATAGGGGATTTGATAGGATAGATGATAGGATAGGATAGAACATAGCATAGGGTAGAGGATACGATAGGATAGAGGATAGGATAGGGGATTTGATAGGATAGATGATAGGATATGATAGTGGATAGGATAGAGGATAGGATAGACGATAGGATAGACGATAGGATAGGATAGAGGATTGGATAGGATACAGGATAGGTTAGGATAGAGGATAGGATAGGGGATTTGATAGGATAGAGGATAGGATAGGATAGAAGATAGGATAGGATAGAGGATAGGATAGGATAGAGGATAGGATAGGATAGAGGATAGGATAGGATAGAGGATAGGATAGGATAGAGGATAGGATAGGATAGAGGATAGGATAGGATAGAGGATAGGATAGTATAGAGGATAGGATAGGATAGAGGATAGGATAGGATAGAGGATATTATAGGATAGAGGATATGATAGGATAGAGGATTGGATAGGATAGAGGATTGGATAGGATAGAGGATAGGATGGGTTAGAGGATAGGATAGAGGATAGGATAGAGGATAGGATAGAGGATAGGATAGGATAGAGGATAGGATAGGATAGAGGATAGGATAGGATAGAGGATAGGATAGGATAGAGGATAGGATAGGAAAGAGGATAGGATAGGATAGAGGATAGGATAGGATAGAGGATAGGATAGGATAGAGGATAGGATAGGATAGAGGATAGGATAGGATAGAGGATAGGATAGACGATAGGATAGGATAGAGCATAGGATAGGATAGAGGATAGGATAGGATAGAGGATAGGATAGTATAGACGATAGGATAGGATAGAGGATAGGATAGGATAGAGGATAGAGGATAGAGGATAGAGGATAGAGGATAGGATAGGATAGAGGATAGGATAGGATAGAGGATAGGATAGAGGATATGATAGGATAGAGGATTTGATAGGATAGAGGATAGGATATGATAGAGTATACGATATTATAGTGGGTAGGATAGGATAGAGCATAGGTTAGGGGATTGGATAGGATAGGATAGAGGATAGGCTAGGATAGAGGATAGCATAGAGGATAGGATAGGATAGAGGATTGGATAGAGGATAGGCTAGGATAGAGGATAGGATAGAGGATAGGATAGGATAGAGGATTGGATAGAGGATAGGATAGGATAGAGGATTCTATAGGATAGAGGATATGATAGGATAGAGGATTCTATAGGATAGAGGATATGATAGGATAGAGGATAGGATAGGATAGAGGATTGGATAGGATAGAGGATAGGATAGACGATAGGATAGACGATAGGATAGGATAGAGGATAGGATAGGATAGAGGATAGGATAGGATAGAGGATAGGATAGTATAGAGGATAGTATAGAGGATAGGATAGGATAGAGGATAGGATAGGATAGAGGATAGGATAGGATAGAGGATAGGATAGGATAGAGGATAGGATAGAGGATAGGATAGGATAGAGGATAGGATAGGATAGAGGATAGAGGATAGGATAGGATAGAGGATAGGATAGGATAGAGGATAGGATAGGATAGAGGATAGGATAGGATAGAGGATAGGATAGGATAGAGGATAGGATAATATAGAGTATAGGATAGGATAGAGGATTGGATAGGATAGAGGATAGGATAGGATAGAGGATAGGATAGAAGATAGGATAGGATAGAGGATACGACAGGATAGAGGATAGGATAGGGGATTTGATAGGATAGATGATGGGGTAGGATAGAGGATAGGGTAGAGGATAGGATAGAGAATAGGTTAGGATAGAGAGTAGGATCGGATAGATGATATTATAGGATAGAGGATAAGATATGATAGAGTATACGATATTATAGTGGATTGGATAGGATAGAGGATAGGATAGACGATAGGATAGACGATAGGATAGGATAGAGGATAGGATAGGATAGAGGATAGGATAGGATAGAGGATAGGATAGGATAGAGGATAGGGTAGGATAGAGGATAGGATAGGATAGAAGATAGGATAGGATAGAGGCTACGACAGGATAGAGGATAGGATAGGGGATTTGATAGGATAGATGATAGGGTAGGATAGAGGATAGGATAGGATAGTGGATAGGATAGGATAGAGGATTGGATAGGATAGAGGATAGATGATAGGATAAGATAGAGGATTGGATTGGATTCAGGATAGGATAGGATAGAGGATGGATAGGGGATTTGATAGGATAGAGGATAGGATAGGATAGAAGATAGGATAGGATAGAGGATAGGATAGGATAGAGGATATGATAGGATAGACTACAGGATAGGATAGAGAATAGGATAGGATAGATGATAGGATAGGATAGGGGTTAGGATAGACGATAGGATAGGATAGAGCATAGGATAGAGGATAGGATAGGATAGAGGATAGGATAGTATAGAGGATAGGATAGGATAGAGGATAGGATAGGATAGAGGATAGGATTAGGGATAGAGGACAGGATAGGATTGAGGATAGGATAGGATAGGATAGAGGATAGGTAGGATAGGATGAGGAGGATTGAGGATAGGATAGAGAGAGGATAGGATAGGATAGGTTAGATTGAGGATAGGATAGGTTGAGGATAGGATAGGGTGGAGTTGTGGTTAGGATAGGGTTGAGAGGATAGGATAGGATAGAGGAGTTTGGTTAGTGGTTAGGATTGGATTGTGTTGAGAGTTAGTTGGGATAGGTTGGTAGAGGTGTGAGTTGAGGTGTGGTGTTAGGTTGAGGAGGTAGGATTGTGATTGTGGATAGGTGTGGAGTTGTGGTTTGGTGTGGATGTGGTGTGTGGTGTGGAGTGTGTGTGGTTAGGTTGTGTGTTGGGTGTGGTGTGGTGTTGGGTGTGTGGTTGTGGTTTGTGTGTGTTGTTGGTTGGAGATGTGGAGGATAGGTTTGAGGTTTGATGTGTGTGGATTGGTTGATGTTTGGTTGATTGAGGTTTGTTGAGGTGTGTGGTGTGTGTTGTGGTGTTGTGTGTTTGTGAGTGTGAGTGGATAGTGATGTTAGTGGTTTGATGTTTTTTGGTGTGGTGTTGAGGAGTTAGTGATGTGATTGTGATTGAGTGATTAGTGTAGAGTGTGATTGAGTTTATGAGAGTGT